>NC_059299.1:5722479-5739979 GCF_017591435.1 Portunus trituberculatus
TCATTTTAAGCCGGAATAGTGTAAATAGATATACATTAACAACAGATAAATAAGTAAAGATTATTTCCAGCCTTTGAATATAGCAAAAAATGTTAACCTTCATAATAATCTAGTTCAAGCTGGTATAGTGTAAATAAAGATGTATTAACAACTGATATGTAAGTAAAGGTTAGGTTAGGTGAGGTTAGTTACAGTGGAACCACGCGTGCTTTGGGGTCCGAGAGGTCTCCAAGGGCACGGGTTCGAATCCTGTCCACGGTCCGAGTGTAGGCTGGGTTTCCTCACTCGGGGCAATGGTTTCCTAGCGGGTGGGCTTTGAGATAGGAGGTAACCCCAAAAGTATTCCCTTTAGCGCATAAATTCCCGTGTAAAGCCCACGTGGTATAAAAAAAATGATAATTTCTAATCTTTGAATATAGCAAAAAATTATTAACCTTCATAATCATCTCATACTAATAGGAAAAAAAAAGATTAAAAGATAACTAAGTATCACCACCTAACACTATCCGAAATATAACTAAACTTAACACCACTAAAAATAACTCGAACAAAACAAAGAGGAATCAAACACTTTACCCTGAGAATAAACACACACAAGAGAGAGAATAAAACAATAAGTGAAACAAACATCAAAGACCAGTAATGTGTAAAAGGATTGGGATCGCTTTATGTGAGATCAAAACCCTCAAAAATAGAAGAAAAGGCCTTTGTATAGGTTTAGTGAAGGTTTAAAAGGGATTGAGTGATATGTGGCTGTGTTTGATTCGCCATGTGGTTATTGTGAACAGTGGAGTTGGGGTGAAGTGTGGTGAAGTGAGGTGATGAGGTGAAGTGGAGGTGAGAATCATAGAGATGAGAAAGAAAATGGGAAAAGAGAAGAGAGATAGGGTTTAAATTATAGAAGGGGAAGAAGGAGGAGGATTAAGAAGATGAAGAGGAAAAGAAGAGTAAAAAAAAAAAAAAGAGGAGGAGGAGGAGGAGGAGGAGGAGGAGGAGGAGGAGGAGGAGGAGGAGGAGGAGGAGGAGGAGGAGGAGGAGAAAACAATAAAAGGACAATAAGATTAAGTGCATGGTACCAAGAGAGAGAGAGAGAGAGAGAGAGAGAGAGAGAGAGAGAGAGAGAGAGAGAGAGAGAGAGAGAGAGAGAGAGAGAGAGAGAGAGAGAGAGAGAGAGAGAGAGAGAGAGAGAGAATGTCGAGGAGCTGGTGGAGGAATGAGAGAGCAACTTTAGGAGAGAGAGAGAGAGAGAGAGAGAGAGAGAGAGAGAGAGAGAGAGAGAGAGAGAGAGAGAGAGAGAGAGAGAGAGAGAGAGAGAGAGAGAGAGAGAGAGAGAGAGAGAGAGAGAGAGAGAGAGAGAGAGAGAGAGAGAAGGGGGGTGGGGGGAGAGATTGTGATGGGAGATCTGAATGCCAAAGTGGGAGACAATGATGGGAATGAATGAGAGTACAAAACAGAGGCTGGACGTGCTGGAAGGAACACAAAGGATCACAAAGGAGGATCAAATACCTGACGCTTTACCCTTTCACGAGATTGGATGATAAGTTAATCTAATCCTAAGTAAGAGGGATTGTAAAGCTAAGGATTGTCGTGTTGGTGAAAGATGACACAAAATAATATAGGGAATTAAGGTAAAGTGCTTTGATAATAAGGATTAGAGAGTCATAAGGTGAAATGTGTGTTACAGAGTGTGAACTGAAGAGATTGGTGTTAATTAGAGTGACTATTTGACTTTTTTTTTCTAGATTTTTTTCTTCTTCTTCTTTCTCTTTTTGTTCCCTTGTGCCTCCCTAAGTAACACCATCATCATCATCACCACCACCACCATCATCACTACCACCATCATCACCATAAGTAACCGATACACAATCAAAGGTGAGAGAGGTGAGAGTGTGTGTATAAAAGAGAATGGTATTGATATATTTTTTTTTATTTCGTTCTTATTTCCTTTCTTTTTCTTCGTTCCCTTGTGTTTCATTATGCATCACCATCACCACCACTATCACCACCATCACCATCACCATCATCATCATCACAACACAAAAAAAAAAAACAAGTTAAATACTGCTAATACTGCTTTGCGCTTTCTTTGTGTTCCATTGTGTTTCTTTTGCACTTTGCACTCGACATTCCTGGGAGTTCCATCACTAAGTCAGGTGAAAAATGTTATCCCATTGAACTCCTCCTTTACCTGCCGCCTCCCATCCCAGGTGTGTTGCCGGCACAGGTAAATATTTACTCCCACAGAAGCAGGTGTATTAGGGCATGGGGGAGAGAGAGAGAGAGAGAGGAGAGAGGAGAGAGGAGAAGAGAAGAGAGGATAGGTGATGGAGTCTATAGGTACACACACACACACACACACACACACACACACACACACACACACACACACACACACACACACACACACATGACTGGTTAAACAATAGATTGAATGCATGAATGAGTGAATAAATAAATGAATAATCAAATAAAGACTACTATACTCACTCTATACGTATGGGCTCATTAAGTACAGCGAGATTAAATTTTCCGTAACGTAAACTGATAAACTCGTGTTATCTAAATACGGTTGCTTTTTTTTCCTATTGTTATTTATTCATTTTTATTGGTGAGCGAGTGGCTAAGCTGCCTAACGTGTTGCTTTATTTACTCCACCCATTAACGGAAGCGACGGGAATGTGTTGCAATTTTCAATACATGCAGCCGCGCAGTGTGTTGACGGTGTTACATGTGTGTGTGTGTGTGTGTGTGTGTGTGTGTGTGTGTGTGTGTGTGTGTGTGTGTGTGTGTGTGTGTGGCTGAAGGGATGTGTATTTTGTTCCTGTTTGCCTTTGTTTACATTATTCTATTTTATATAAGATCTAAATCATGTTTTTTTTCGCCCATGAAACTGATTAACTTGCTTTTTTCATATTATCATGTCTTTTGCATGACCTTTGAAATTGCTTTTTAACTTAATTTTCTCCTGTAATTGAAATAACGAGAGTAAAGTGAGGGAACGGAGTAATGTTGTCCTGGCTAGAGAGAGAGAGAGAGAGAGAGAGAGAGAGAGAGAGAGAGAGAGAGAGAGAGAGAGAGAGAGAGAGAGTCAGCGATAGAAAGAGAACAACAACAGAGGAGTAGCACAAGTAATCTAATTTTGAGGCTCTTTTTCCTTGAGTGTTCGGAATTGTCTCGTTAAATATGAAAAGGAAGCAGCACGCGTGTCAAAACGGAGCAAGCACGCCCACACACGCCCTCGAAGAATAACACGCTATTGGAAATCGATAAGACATGCATACAGACGGATAATCATGAATAGTAAAGGAGAGCTACATTGATTTCTGCCCGCTAACAAATGGATCTAAGCTGGCCCGGAACGTATGTTTTTTTTGCTTTGATGAATTGAAATGTTGCAGAAATTATCCATGTTTTTTTTATTATTTTCTGTTGGGTGATAAATTGCTGGTGCTTTTCCATATTGATTTTTTTAATGTAAACTTTGAAAAATTCCTATGCTTTTTGAATAAGTGATCTTTTATAAGTAATTTTTCCCCTTCTCTTTCTATTTTATCTCTTTCTATAACTGGTGTATTATTTATTGTAGTTTTAATTGCTCATTTCTTTTAATTCCTTGACGTTTTAACAAGTGCTCTTTCATAGAACTACATTTTTCTTACTCCACTTTACCTCTATTCAAACTCAAAGTAACCCAGTCGTTCATCTATTTACTTTTATCGTAGTTGAAATTGCTAAGGTTTAGTCGTAATATCCTGCATCGACATCTATCTATCGAATCCCATTTTCTTTAGAATAAAAATCATACCCATAACTTAAATAAATCGTGGGGATGGAAGCTGGAGGGAGGGGAATAGAGAAGTGGACAGGATGTTGGAGGGAAAAAGAGAGGGGAAGGAAGAGTAGATGAAAGTAAAGGGGAATATTAAAAGGAAGAGGACGTACTGGAGAGGGGAAGAGAGGGAGAAGAAAGTATAGACGAAAGTTAGAAATATAAGAAAAGGAAGAGAAGATACTGGAAAGGGAAAAAGGAAAGATAGGTGAATGTTAAAGAACACAAAAAGACAACTTGACAAAAAAAGAAGAAGAAAAAGAGAAGGACAAATAAGGGAACAAATGGAAAAGAAAAGTAGAAATAATAGAAAAAATAAAAATAAGAATGCAAACCAGACAAGACAAAAGACGAAGGAAGAAGAAAAAGAAGAGTGGGAGGGAAAAGAAAGTTGGAGAAAAGGGGAGGAGAGATTGAAAACGGGAAAAAAAAGATAAAGAGAAAGCGTTGGTGGTACGGACAGGTGTAGGAGTGAAGGAATAAAAGAGGGAACAGGTGAAGAGAGGGAAGAGGGGAGCATTTCAATAGGAGTGCAGAAAGGCAGGGAGAGAGAGAGAGAGAGAGAGAGAGAGAGAGAGAGAGAGAGAGAGAGAGAGAGAGAGAGAGAGAGAGAGAGAGAGAGAGAGAGAGAGAGAGAGAGAGAGAGAGAGACTGAGGACATATGTAAAAGATCAGGGGAGAGAATGCGGAGGAGGAGGAAGAGGAGGAAGAGGAGGAGGAGGAGAATAAAGAGGAACATAAAGAACAAGTAAAAAAAAAAAGATAAACGAATAAAGCTGGAGAGGACAGTAATGGACGGACACATTACTACTTTTAATTTTTTTTTTTTATTTCTATCTTTCTTTTTGCTTCACTTTCCACTTCACGAGCGGAATATTCTTGAGAGGCGAGCGGAATCAGGTGTGACCGATAAATATTCAGGTGGAGTAATACCTGGCAGGTGTATCCGAACCTGACTCACGCCTCGAGCCTGTTTAATATTTCAAGGCCTCCTCCTCCTCCTCCTCCTCCTCCTCCTCCTCTGTTACGCTGGCACAGGAGGAGGAATAAGAGGAATGAGATGACCAGTGTCTTTGTCTCCATCTTACAAATTTGACTTCGTTTCAATTCTATTTTTCTTCTTGCTTTTCCTTTATTTTGTTATATTCTGCTTCTCTTTTATGTGCTTTGTCTCATTTTCTTTCATATTCACTCCTTTATCATCTATTTTCTCCTCCACTGTCTTTTTTCTCTTATGTTCTCGCTTTTGTCTCTCCTCTCACTCCTACACTGTCTCTTTCTTAAGTCGCCTGGAGGGAAATAGAGAGAACACACAAAGGAACACAAAGGAATAACTAACATCATCATACCTCTTGACCCTCTACGAAAATAAAGTACACTAAAATTGAAAGATCGGGTACAGAATTTTGTGTCCATGAATGTTAATTATTGTTACTGTTATTGGTAAAGGGAAACACAAATGAACACAAAGGAAGAAGAAGTAGCGTAGTAGTAATTGGTCCTTTACAGCACTGCAATAAAGTACACCATGTAATTGGATCTCCCTGCCTGCTTCTGTATTTCCTTCTTCCTACGACTTGACATTTATTTGTCCCTGTCTTTTGGATAGCTCTTAATAATTCTAACGGAACTGACAATCCAGTGGGCCTTTTTTACTCATTTTTTGTTGCTCTTAGCCAATCTCCTCTCTTGCATAAAGAAACGAATACCAAAAGGTGTAGAGGATTGTGTTTTTAGGAATATTTGTTGTGTATGTGTGTGTGTGTGTGTGTGTGTGTGTGTGTGTGTGTGTGTGTGTGTGTGTGTGTGTGTGTGTGTGTGTGTACTTCATATATTCATCGTGTCTTCTTCGTCTGTTTCCACGCACATGTTTTTTTTTCACCTTGATAATAAGATCACCTGCTTACCTGAACTTACTCTTCCCGTCTCGAATATTGACCTTTTTATTTAATCATTTATATAATTTCTTCTTATCTCGAAGCGTCTTTAGAAATAGTACGTTGTCGTTTTTAGTTTTCCATAAAAATGCCCCCTGAAGAGAGATGTATTCCTTGAACTGCAGGAGTGTGTTAGGAAGGAGGTGGGGAAGAAGGTAGGGAAGGGGGGAGGATGAGGGGAAGGAAGAGGACGTAAGAGGAAGACAGAGACTGGAAGGGTTGAAAGGACAGTGGGTGGTAAGAAGGAAGAGAGGAGAGAGAGAGAGAGAGAGAGAGAGAGAGAGAGAGAGAGAGAGAGAGAGAGAGAGAGAGAGAGAGAGAGAGAGAGAGAGAGAGAGAGAGAGAGAGAGAGAGAGAGAGAGAGAGAGAGAGAGAGAGGAACAGATTTTGAAAAGGAAAGACGGAAAGCAGAGAGAATAAGTAAAAGAAGGGATGAAGAAAATGAATAGAATAAAAGAGGGGAAGGAAACAAGAGAGAGAGAGAGAGAGAGAGAGAGAGAGAGAGAGAGAGAGAGAGAGAGAGAGAGAGAGAGAGAGAGAGTTCCGCATGAGGTGTGAGGTAAGCTGGCTGTGAGATGAGGGTGTTGAATGGAATAATTTATGATAAGAAGAGGCTGGGAGGACTTAACATGGCCGGGTGTGTGTGTAAATAGCGGCCCCTACCCCCTGCTCCCCTGCCCCCTTCCCCCTTGGTAGTAGAAGAGGAGGAGGGGGAGGAGGAAAAGGTGGAGGAGGAGACCAAAGAAAATGGAATGTGGAAACGGCGTAGTTGCAGTAATAGTAGTAGTTGTAGTAGTAGTAGTACTTCAAGAGAAAGATGGCGACTGGTACAGAGGAGGAGGAGGAGGAGGAGGAGGAGGAGGAGGAGGAGGAGCAGGAGGATGAAGAGGAGGAGTGAAGTAGCGAGGTAGAAGTGGAGAATAAGAGTGGAGAAGAAAATTTTACTCTTCGGGGAGACTCTCAGGTCGGGAGTTGGAGGCGAAGTGAAGGTGTGGAGTGTTGAAGGAGGAGATGGGGAGACCGGGAGATGGAAGGGAAGGACCACTGAAGAGGAGGAGGAGGAGGAGGAGGAGGAGGAGGAGGAGGAGGAGGAGGAGGAGGAGGAGGAGGAGGAAAATAAAGCAAGATAAAGAGAGTGACGCAATAAAGACTAATTTCACGCTAGGAATATTTCTCAGATTTTGTTGTTGAGATAAATCATTCTGCAAAAAAAGGGGAAAAAAGGGAAAATAATAAGACTTACTATAAATATAAAGGTCCCGAGGGAAGGAAATATATCTCGTATCTCTTTCCTCGATATTTTTTCCCCCTACTTTCATCCATTTCCCCTCGTAATTCCGGTTAGCTGAATCCGGCCTAGCTGTATCCGGTTTGCTCCAATTGTCTCTACCTTTATTGCGATCCGGTAATGTGGTGGAGATGGTGGTGGTGGTGGTGGTGGATAGTGGTGGTGGTGATGGTGGTGATGTTTGTGGCAGGCAGAAATAACGTCTATAAGAGTGATGTGCCAAGTTTTGTGGTGAAGTTATGTGGTGATAGTGGTGGTGGTGATTGTGGTGATGGTGGTGGCAGTGGTGATGGTGGTAGTATTACTAATGTCTGTGGTAAGCAGAAATGACGTCTATAAAAGTAATGTGCTAAGATTTGTGGTGAAGTAATTTTGGTAGTAACAGTACTGGTGGTGGTGATTGTGGTGGTGGTGGCAGTGGTAATAGCGGTGGTGGTGATGGTGGTGGTAATGAAATATTGAAAACGTTTACCTATACCTGATATAAGAAACTCCATGAATTATACCTGTGTTCTGTATTTGGCTGTTATGTTTTGGTTATATGACTAAGCGGAGGAAGAGAAGGAGGAGGAGGAGGAGGTAAAGGAGGAGGGAGAAGAAGAAAAAGGAGGAGGAGGAGAAGGAAGAGGAGAAGAAGAAGAAGAAGAAGGAGAAGAAGAAGAAGGAGGAGGAGGAGAAAGAAGAAGGAAAAGAAGAAGGAGGAGGAGAAGTAAGAGGAATAAGACTTTTACTATTTTACCTTGTCGAGAAGTTAATGAAGGATGTAAAAAAAATGATGAAAGATAAAGTAGTCACCGAAGTATGAGCTACAGAAACTTCACGGTAAAGAAAGGCGATATTTTTTCTTGGTAATATTTTGTAACTAGTTTGCATTTACTTAACTACAGTGTGGATTGTTGATGGTCGCATAATTTGTACCTTGTTTTGCGGGTAAATATTAACTTGTTGGGAGAAATTCACACTTTTTTTTTCTTTTACGTAAATTTGAAAACCAAACTAACAGCAGCCTTTTTCAGTATTAACTATTCCGAAATATTTCGTCCTGTTTTTAAAAGATGGAATGTGGCAAGCTAGTTTTAATATGAATCGTTTCCACGAATTTAATACTTATGCTAAACGTTTTGTGAGGACGTACTTACTATTTTTTTCTTACTTTTGTACCCAGTTTCTACCCTTGTAACCTCTCGTAGCAAACAGTTTACTCATCCTCCTTGACTTCATTACCTGGATTAGTATACACACCTGCACTCCGCGACGAAATTGCTCTCATGTTTTCAGTATTTTTTCCTCCTTGTGTGTTTCTTAGGTAGTAATAACGTGGAAGGTTTGCTTTTAACTTTCCTCTCCCTTTTCGTTTCTTTTTTGATACTTTTTTTATATTTTTGTAGCCCGTGGCCAGTTTCGTAATCATATACACCGCTACCCTTAAAAAATACATTATACAATTTAATTCAACACTGCTGGGAACTCTCGTCAGCAGCATTATATTTTCTCTCTTATTTATATATTTTTTCAGCCCCTTGGCCAGTTTCGTTAATCATATACATAGAAAAAAAAATACATCGGAATACATTATGCATTAAATGTTTTCACCAAAGCGGTACAAGACGAACCTACGTGTAATGTATTCTGCTTGTATCTTGTATGTAACCTGCTCTTCACTGCTAGTCTTATAACTCACTCCTTCACCAAGTAATCATAAGGCTTCTGTCCCCTACCAGGCCTTACCTGTGTCTTTGTGTCCCTTGAAGGTGTTTGATGTGAAAGAAAAAGCTCAAGAAAATATGTGTCCGTTGTTCCTTTGTAGTGTCAATGCCAGTACCTGTACCACCTGAACCCCAGTCGCCTTACCTGTGTGTACCTGTGTGATTTAGTACAAAGGGATTTTATTGGGTCATATGTTCTGTTCTTCTCTACTCCTTCTCTTTACTCTTATCCTGTTTCTTCTTCTCTTTCTTCTTCTTGTCCATGTCCTCTTCATCCTCCCTCTCTTGAGTGACTGATAGATAGATGGGTAGATGGATAATTTTGATAGCTTGGTTGATAGATCGATAGATGTATAGATAAGATGACAATGTATCATTCACAAACAACTATAATATAAGAACCTTTTTAATGTTTGATGGGGAAATTGCCAAAAGCAACACAAATGATAGAAAAAAGAGCCCAGTGAGATGCCAGTCCCTAAACAGGTCAAAAGGATGCATTAATCAATCACATGAGCGCACATACCATCAATAAATGCCGTATGTAGTATCTCATCCTTTTTGTTATTTATATTACCTCGCATGTGTTAACCGCTTTAGTAGTGAGACGCATTTTTAACTCGAGTTTTGTGTACGATTAGATTGTATTATTTGCATTACCAAGGATCTATGGAGTTAAAGATTAATACCCATAGTCTTCACCATTCTAATCACCACACAAGTTTTTGAAGCTGTTTAAAATCACCAAATAGTAAGAAAAGTGAATATAGAAACGCGTCCTGGTACTGAAGGGGTTAATAATATCACCCGCGGCGCCTCTCCTCGTCCTTAGCGGTGGTGTTATCGATAAGAAGAAGAATAATATGAATACTTTATCACGATTGGTCTTTGCGTCCGTAAACATTATCCATTTGTTTTAGCGGTCATGGTGTGTGTGCGTGCAGGAGAGAGAGAGAGAGAGAGAGAGAGAGAGAGAGAGAGAGAGAGAGAGAGTGTGTATGTGTGTGCGTGTTTGTGTGTGTGTGCGTGTGAGTGTATGTGTTCGGTGTTAAAATCATTAATTCACAATAAAAAAACAGAATCAGGAAACCACATGAACACGATACCTCCATTCCTCCGACCCTCCTTCCCTTCCTCCCTCCCTTCCTTCCTCCTCGCGTGACTACCTCCCTCACGCCTCACTGTTGCATGGCGCTCGATCTTACAACCTCTCCACGTGTTGTAGCTTCAATGGGGTCGCTGAGGGGACCGGGGGGGAGAGGGACGGTGTTATATATCAAGGAAGGCTATGGTTAGGAAATACGGTACAATTGGATGTAAGGTTAAATTAAGTTAGGTTAAGTTATGCCAAGTTAGGTTAGGTTTGGTTAGGTTAGGTATGTGATTATTTGGTGAAGTTTAGCAGTGGGGTTAAGTGGACATTTTTTTTTATGTAATATGGGCCTTTTGGGGTTTAAATGTGGGTCTATTTTAATATTTTTTTGTTCTTCTTGGCCAGTTTTTCCCTCTGACATCAACAAAGTAGTAGTGAGTGTCAGGATAAAGGAAACAGTTATAAAATACTACTGCGCCGCATCTCTATTACATTAAAAAAAAAGTTATAGTTGAAGTTACTTGGAGTTTTAACGGTATTTATAAACTTCTAATGACATGAGCAAAATTCCTACACTATGAACTGGAAAAACACTCGTGAGAACCAAGCTGATCATGACTGTCGCCTTTGAAAATAGTGGTGAGAGAGCAAAGTGTATCAGATTATAAGCCAAAGTGTCAAGGTTAGTTAAGGTTAGCATGGGGGTTAAAAGTGGCAGGGTTGCGTGTCTCCCGGGTATGTGGGGATGTGGGGGTGTGTAGCCTCACCCCGCCCCCTCTCCTCCTCTCTCCTGAAGGCTTGTGCAGGTCACGTCATCCACCCATCACTCCTGTCCCTCCGTCAGTGTGTGTCTGTCTGCGTGTCACTTGCTGCCCGGGGTGTTATCAGGGCACTCCTCTTCCGCTTCCTGCTTTTCTCGCTGTTTGTCAGTCTCTCTTTCGTTCCTTTCCTCTTCCTCCTCCTCCTCCTCCTCCTCCTCCTCCTCCTCCTCCTCCTCCTCCTCCTCCTCCTCTTCCTCCTTCTCCTCTTTAACTTTTCATTGCTCATTTTTCTGTCAGTAAATTTTTCTTCCTGAAAGAGTCATCACATTTAGATCCTCCTCCTCCTCCTCCTCCTCCTCCTCCTCCTCCTCCTCCTCCTCCTCCTCCTCCTCTGCGCGTGTAATATAGTACTTTCCCTCCGAGGCAGAAGCATAAATGGAGTGAAATGGCTGCGGGGCGAAATGTAAAACGCCAAACATAATCGCATTTTTCCTTATGGCGTGAAGGGAACAGTACCGGGGGAAGTAGCGCAGATAGCGGGACTCCAGAGGGCGCCAGGGACAGATAACACACCGACTGATAACTGATAAGAAGGTTGATTGTTCGAGGTGAATTTTTATTGTTGAGATCATTGGTTTGGGAAGGAAAGGTTAAGGAAGGTTGTCTCTCTCTCTCTCTCTCTCTCTCTCTCTCTCTCTCTCTCTCTCTCTCTCTCTCTCTCTCTCTCTCTCTCTCTCTCTCTCTCTCTCTCTCTCTCTCTCTCTCTCTCTCTCTCAAGGTGAAAATAATATCATACTTTAGGCAGAACAAATATGGAGATTTTCACGTGACATTTCTTATAGACTGGGAGTATTCGCCAGGTAAGGGAAGGTATTGCAGCCTGACACAGTAGTTGGGAGACTCCGGTGCGAGGGATACTAAAGGTGTTATGCAAGAGAGGCAAGGAAAGGTTATGCAGGAAAGCAACGTTAAGAAAATGGACTTGGTAGAAATAACGTTTGGTAATTTCAAGACAGAAAGTATTTATTTGTGTGTGATGATATGAGGCTTTTTGAAATTGTGAGTTAATATAACCTAACCTAACCTAAGCTAACGTAATGTAACCTATTAACCTAACCTAACCTAACCTAACCTACTATTAATATAACCTAATGTAACCTCCTCCTCCTCCTCCTGCTACTTTTGTGACGTCCCAGCTCCTCTCCCCACACTTTTGATCAACTTTCAATTTTTCTGGTATTCCATTTGTCTCCCTCATCTTTTCTCTCTATCTGTGTTTCCTTCCTCCATTTCTTCCTTCCATCCATCCTTCCTTTATTTCTTCCTTCCTAAACTGCGCGTCCGTCTGCCTTTATTCTCTCTCCACTACTTCTTTTCCTCTCACTCTCTCATTCTCACTCATTCATTGACTGACTCAATCATTGCTTTGCTAACCTAACATAGCCTAACATAGTGGATCACAACACTACTGTTCTTTAATCTCTAGTATTACCTAAGAATATTTCCACAACTTAACTAAAAGACACTGACAATTTTCTTCACATCTAATCACAATAATGTCCCAATCTTGCGACACTATAACGTAACTCACAGTACTGTTTCTATATGATCTCGACGTAACACTATAATTTCCGACATTTAATTAAGTAGGGTGTTGTGTGATTTTCCTACGACGCACTAAGTCAATTCACAACATTTCATTCTCTTCTGGAAGGAACATAATGACACGAGGAACAGGAACGACGAGGCTAAGCAAACTTGACGTTCATTTTTCGAGAGAGTTATTTGGAAGCTTTTGGAGGTCAGGTAAATAGAGACCAAGGCTTACTGTGAGGGGGAGGAGGAGGGAATAGAGATGGAAAAGAGGTAGACTGAGGAGATGGGATACAGGTACCGTAGGGAATATGAGGAAACAACACAGGTAGTGGGAAGAGTCTTAAAGAAGGAGGAAGAGGAGGTGGAAGATGGAGATGAGACGTTGACCTTCCTAGCCTCTTCTTTGCCCTCTATGTCCCTTGCGTTGAATGATTAAAGACCGATTTTTCTCTCTCTACATAGTTTTCTCCTCCTCCTCCTCCTCCTCCTCCTCCTCCTCCTCCTCCTCTTCCTCCTTTTGTGACATCCCGGCTCCTCTCCCCACACTTTTGATCAACTTTCTATTTTTCTCCCTCATCTTTTCTCTCTTCCTGTGTTCCCTTCCTTCATTTCATCCTTCCTTCCATCCTTCCTTCCTTTCTTTCTTCCTTCCTTCATTCCACCTAAACTGCGCTTCTGTCTGCCTTTATTCTCTCTCCACTACTCCTTTTACTCTCACTCTTTCATTCTCACTCACTCACTCACTCACTCATTCACTGCTTTCGCTTCATTTTTAAATTTTTCTTTTTCTTTTTTATCTTGTTTCATAATTGCTGGATTTTGGTAGGTAGCTTGATGTTCCAGGAAGAGGAGGAGGAGGAGGAGGAGGATTAGTGAATTACTGCCCAGGTTGTGGCTTGTGAAAGATGGTATTAAATATTTTACTTTCTCTCCCTTGCGGATTAAAGAAGACGAAGAATATGAGGTTGTGAGAGACTTGGATTAATTTCTGAGACGGGTGTTGCTCACTATGACAAGACACGGACAGGTTTTCTTAATTGGCTCGTATAATTCATTTTATCTTGCAGTATATTCTATGTCCGCTGTTTTATTATCAATCGTCATGGTAATTTTTGTACAAGAGGGCGAAGGAGGGAAGATAACTAATTTCTTGACCCAATTGAAGCTGTTCGTGATAAGCCACACTATGTAAAATATGAAATAGTAAATGAATTATATTATAAATGACATAGTACTCTTTAAATAACATGTACATAAAACATGTAAAAAGAATGAGAATGTAAGAAGCTACTTTTTTTTTAACCCCTTCAATACTAAGCTACATTTTTTACCTTTAGATATATGTACGATTAGACCATTTTATTGACATTAGGAAAGGACTATGGAGGTCAGAAGATTAATGGCCACAGTCTTCACTATTTCAACCCCACACATAAGTTTCTGAAGCTGTATAAAATCGTGAGATAGTACTCAGAATGAAGGGGTTAATATAGAATAAGAGGTGCACGATAAAGGCGTTGATTATAAAGGCAGTGAGATACAAAGTACACTTCAAATATACTTTAAAGGTGAGATAAGAAAAAAAAGATAATTAGCTTGTACAATAACCTCCTCTGTGTAATCTAAAGTGAAGTTAAGTAAAAGATGTAGACCCGTAAATTACATACTGTTATAAATGACTTTCCAAAAATGACTCATACAAATAATAAGTAAACAGAAAACAAAAGAATGAATAATTAAACTGTTACAATCCGAGCACACTAATTAAGATACGCACTCATAGGACACTAAAGGCATAGATCGTAAAGACTAATTTTAAACAAAGGACCTTCCAAACACAATGAAATGTAAAAATAGAAGCTCCCGGATTTTCCAAAGCAGGTGAAAGAATCTGTAACTCACCTGTAATTTCCTCCCCAGGTATGTGTGTGTGTGTGTGTTTCACTGTTTGATCTGCTGCAGTCTCTGACGAGACAGCCAGACGTTACCCTACGGAACGAGCTCAGAGCTCATTATTTCCTATCTTCGGATAGGCCTGAGACCAGGCACACACCACACACCGGGACAACAAGGTCACAGCTCCTCGATTTACATCCCGTACCTACTCACTGCTAGGTGAACAGGGGCTACACGTGAAAGGAGACACACCCAAATATCTCCACCCGGCCGGGGAATCGAACCCCGATCATCTGGCATGTGAAGCCACTGAGCTACCGGGCGTGTGTGTGTGTGTGTGTGTGTGTGATGTCTGAAGCAGGTAAATGTATACTGCAGAAAGGCTGTACATTTGAGAATTCCTGTTTATATTTGTAGGATTTGGTAGGACCGACGATTTCATTCGGGAGAAGTTGCAGCGCTCATCATCGTGTTTTTGTGCCGATGTGTTAGTCATTGCATGCAAATCTCATTGTTCTGTCTGAGTTTGTAAATTAATTGCATGCGTTTCGTTGCTCTGAATCTGCTCCATCCGTCTTTCCTCCGCCTTTTTTTCTCTTTTTATTTTTCTTTTCTTTTTTTTCATCCTGGTCTTGTTTTGTGTTTCTATTTTTGTGTCTGGTTGTTTCTCTCTCTCTCTCTCTCTCTGCATGTGTTTGTTTGTGGCATGTAAAAGGTGTGTGGGGGGGAAGGGGATTGTGAGTGTGAATGTGTAATCTCTCTCTCTCTCTCTCTCTCTCTCTCTCTCTCTCTCTCTCTCTCTCTCTCTCTCTCTCTCTCTCTCTCTCTCTCTCTCTCTCTCTCTCTCTCTCTCTCTCTCTCTCTCTCTCTCTCTCTCTCTCTCTCTCTCTCTCTTCTATTTTCCTTCTTGCCTTGCTCTATGTTTATTTGCATTTCTCTCTTCACCTTCTTCCTCCATAACGGTATCACATTTTTCTTGTATTTTCTTTTAAGGGTTTTGCATTCCTGTCTTGTCTTCATTCTCTCTTTCCTCCTCCTCCTCCTCCTCCTCCTCCTCCTCCTCCTCCTCCTCCTCCTCCTCCTTTTTTTCTTTATTTTCACTGAACTCTCGCTTTCTCTTTCTTTTCTTCCCTTTCCATCACTAAGCAAGAATCGGAATACGAAACGAAGGAGGAAGAGGAGGAGGAGGAGGAGGAGGAGGAGGAAAAGAGTGTGGTCATGAAGGGATGGGTGGAGGAGGAGGAAGAAGAGGAGGAGCAGAGGAGATAGTGAGGGTGGTGGTGTTGGTGGCGGTGAAATGGAGGTGATAACATTAGCTGCGGAGGAGGTGAAGGAAGAGGAGGAGGAGGAGGAGGAGGAAGAAGAGGACGAGGAAGGGAGGAAAGAGGAATTGAAGGACTGAAAAAAAGGGAGATAAAGAGGGTTTAGTACAAGTTATAACGAAGAAAGTAAAGGAGGAGAAGAAGATGAAAAAGGAGATGGAGGATTGAAAGAAGGATGAGAAGAGACAAAAAGAAGAAAAGTAGGATGAGGAGAAGAAGGAGATATAAGGATCAAAATCAGAGAGAACGTAGAAATCGAAAGAGAAGAAGAGAGAGGAGGAGAACACGTGGGAAAATAGAGGAGTCAGAGGAGGAGCAGGAGGAGGAGTATAGAGGAGAAGGAGAATACATGAAAAACAAGGATCGAAGCTATAGAAAAAGTAGAAATCGGAAAAGAAGACAGAAAAGGAGAACGTATAGGAAAAGAAAGAGTTAGAGGAGGAGAAGGAGGAAGAAGAGTATAGAGGAGAATAAGACATGAGAAATAAGGATTAAAAAGTAAAAATCTGACGAGAAGGAGAAGAGGGAGAACAAATGGAAAAGGGAGCGTAGGAGGAGGAGGAAGAGGAAGAAGAGGACCCGTTAAGCTGATTGAGAGAGGTGATGTCCCGTAAGACCGGCCGACACAGTGTTCATATTACTGCTAAAAGGAAGACCAAATGAAAACCCAAAGGAATCACACTAATGAGGTTTGGGAGACACGTGTACGTAGGTTGTCGGAGGTGGGGTGCGTGAGAGAGAGAGAGAGAGAGAGAGAGAGAGAGAGAGAGAGAGAGAGAGAGAGAGAGAGAGAGAGAGAGAGAGAGAGAGTGTGTGTGTGTGTGTGTGTGTGTGTGTGTGTGTGTGTGTGTGTGTGTGTGTGTGTGTGTGTGTGTATGTTCGTAAAATGATGAGATTTATTGCACAATTTTTAAACCTTGACCATATAGGTAGTTGTTTTACTTTTTTTATTTTCTTTCTTCTCTCCTTTTCTTAATTTTTTCCTCCTTTTTTTCGTGAGTGAGTGGGTGAATTGCTTTTTTCTTCCTGTTTTTCATTCTTCCTTTCTTTCTTAACCTTTTTTTATGGAAGTGATCGAATGAATAAGTTTTTTCTTTATTTTCCGTGAGTGAGTGAGTGAATGCGTAAGACCGTGACACGTATTACACACTGAAACAAATTTGATACTTATGAACACTACTTAATTACTCCTGCATATTTGGTCTTCTGGTATATTTGCTGCTGGAAAAAAAAAACTGTGTAATCATTTCGCGTATTTAGTTTACCGTGTTATATGTACCCGGAAGGTTTGGCAATGTGCACTGAGCGTTGAATACTTGAACTCTTGATACTCTGAATCTTTGATCTTTTTATATATTTCACACCATTACCGGTAGAATATTACACGAGTTTCTCTCACGAATTAAAAAAAAAAGGGAGTTATGTTTTGGTTTATTTGGTAAACTGTGATGCACAATTATGAATATGTATTAAATGTAACTTTCGAGTAGTTTTTTTTATAAGCAATGTGTTTTTATTTGTGATTTCTTAGGTTTATGGTTATGATTGAAAATTGTGTATATACGTTAAATAAAAGGTAATGAATGGAGATAACTAAATCTTGAAGTGGTTTATGGAGGGAATATTTTTATTCTATCGTATGGTTGCTGAAGTTGATGAGTTATGATAGGGAAGCACTGAATAGACAAAGAAAATGGAGGAAAATAGCAATGTTTTCAAAAGTTCGTCAAATATATATTATGTGGTTTATGAAAATGAATGATTATAAAAGAAGGAGAAGAAAAGGAAGAAGAAGAAGAAGAAGAAGAAGAAGAAGAAGAAGAAGAAGAAGAAGAAGAAGAAGAAGAAGAAGAAGAAGAAGAAAAGAAAGAAGAACAAGAAGAAGAAGAAAAAAGAGAATAAAAAGAGAAAGAAGGCGGAAAAGACGACAAATAAGAAAAATAAAGCAAAAAAGATACGACCTCTTTAATGAAGAACGTAAAAAATAAATGAATAAGAAAGAAAAAGGAAGGTAAGAAAGAAGAAAAAAAAAATACTGATGTCTCTTTAATGAATCGCCGAGGCAAGACCAT
>NC_059299.1:5744979-5747479 GCF_017591435.1 Portunus trituberculatus
GTATTTCAAAATCTGTAAAACTATAAAGTAAAGATAAAATGTTTTGTAGACGTACTGTATAAAAAAAAAAAATGTTCTCATGGATTACGAAAATAAAGGAAGAATAACGATATGGACTGGAGGAAAATAGGGTGAAAATATAAATAACTATAAAAAGAGAGAAAAGGCTTGGATTGAGAATGAAATAATAACGAAAGACATGAAAAAAATCCCCATCGAAAAAAAGTGAAAGAAAGAGAAAAAATCCAACTAGACGTGAATTAAATAGGAGGCAGTGAAGGAAAGATTCATAAAGTGCAAACGAGAGTAAGAGGGGGTGAGAGGGACAAGAAGTATAGTGAGAGGGAGGAAGAGGAGTATAATGAAGCAGGTAATGAAAGGTACACATCACCTGTAGGGCTTTGACTGAAGGGCGTCTAGTTGTGTGGCTTGCGGCTGACTGACTGACTGACTGATTTGTAACTTGAAAATTAAAGGGATTATTCAGGGTTGCGTTGAAAGACAGATGGCTGGCTGACTGCGTAATATTTGGAATAAAATGTTACTTTTTTTCTTTTTTTCTTTTATCTTTTGAAGTTTGACTGAATGAAGGAATGGTGGATAACTCACTGACTGATGCTGAGGGTAAACAACGCATTGCATATAACTTGACTGAAAAAAAATAAGTGACGTATTGACTTGCCGTCTGATGGATGAAAAAATAAAAAAATTCTATACGGTTGCCTGAATGAAAAAGCTGCTCTAGTGACTTGCTGATTTAATGACTTGACATACTGACGCGTTCTCAAGCTTAACTTTCACCTGTATAGAGCTGATTAGTGGTTATGAGGTGTGTTTTCCAGCCAGAATGAGAAATAAAAGAGAAGATTCAAGGAGGAAAAAGAAGAGAGAGAGAGAGAGAGAGAGAGAGAGAGGAGGAGCAGGATATAGGAAACCCGAATAATATAATATGAAAATAATCTATCATCACAGCCTTAAATAAAAAAAGAAATGTTGAAAAATAGACGATAATTTAAAATGTTTGATCCTGTACATGTTATTAATCTATTAGGCAAAAAGATGTAGCGGGACCAGAATGTTGATGCAAGTTTTATGTCACTTTTCCTCATCATTATTATATTCCCAGAAAATTGCTCCCTCAAAAATAGCAGAGAAAAATTGTGCATCCTCATAATCTTATTTTCCTTAGATATTTAAAGGTTTTTGATAATATTATTTATCTTTTTATCTAACTACATACCTACTTACCTATCTATCTATTTATGTATCTATGTATCTATCTATCTATCTATCTATCTATCTATCTATCTATCTATCTATTTATCTATCTGTCTATTTATCTATCTATCTATCTATCTATCTTTTTATTTATCTCTTTATTTATTTATCTTCTTATTCTGTATGTACCTACCTTCTATGTCTTATTCTTTTTCTCTATATCTCTCTATCTATCGATCTATCTTTCTTTATTTCTTAATTTTTCTTTCTTTCTTTATTTATTTCTATCTGTCTTTATTTTTATCTCCTTATTTATCTACCTTATCTATGTATGTGCCTATCTTCTATGTCTTTATTTTTCCTCTACATCTATCTATCTATTGCCTTTTAGGATATTCCAGTTCCTTTCTTCTCTTACATATTCATTCATTGTTTTATCTGTTTATGCACAAACCTGTTAAATCTAAGGATACTGCAATTCCTTTTAGCCTCAGAAGCATATTATTCACAACCTTTAATGAATATGTTTTATGGGCCGCCCTTTGAGACTCGTTATTACGTTACCGAGAGGGAAGAAAGAGACAAAAAGACCCACTCCCTCATCAATCACTATTTATTGCATTATTTTCACCTTCCCTTCCTGCGCCCTCTATTTAAAAGTAACAAGACAGGAAAGAAAGTGTCCGTATATATCGCCGAGTTATTTCCTTCCTCGTCCATTCCATTTTGAGGCTATTTTTCTCCCATCACAAGCCATTTATTCTCAATTTTGAACCAATTCTTGCCTCCACCGGTCGTTCCAGGGGAGGCGGTGGGGAGGAGACCGATGGGAAGGGTGTGGGTGAGGAGAGACAGGGAAGAGGAAACAGGCAGTAGAGATGCAGAGATTGAGGTGGATACAGAGTTGTGTCTACTTTCCCAGTCTCCCAGTTTGACTTATTTCCAGTTCGTAGGTGGGTGATAGAGGTGTGAGGGGGAATACAGACATGGTATAGGCGTGTTTATAAAGAAACGATATGGTGGTTAACTCTTGAACTCCCTGCTTTTTTCTTTATTATGACCTATAGCGCCTGTTAGTCTACTTGAAGAGTATGAGAAGCACTGTCCAGCTTCCACTCATTACTGGCGCAGGTAATTTTATTTTTAGTGGTACCCATATTAGGGCTCATATCACCACCCAAGCGCATCTTTGGTGTTAGGCAATTACAACTCCACCTAGAACCTGAATATCCTGGTGACATGTAGATAACTTTAAACCACTCGACAAATGACACAGTTTCAA
>NC_059299.1:5752479-5757479 GCF_017591435.1 Portunus trituberculatus
TGAGGCCCGGAAGAAAAGGAAGGTGATGTAGAGTTGTAAGGTACAGGTGAAATAGGAGTTTTGTGAAGGGAATGTGTAAAGATAAAAATAGAGACGTGTGGTAAAGTTGAAAGAGAGCTACGAGATATATAATCGAATAACAAAACCTGAATAGAAAGAATAAATGAAAATATAAGTAGATAAAGTTAAATGAAAATATAAAGTTCCAAGGAATAGAAACATGAATACCTATCGTTTTGAAGCATAATAAAAACAAAGTAACACAAACCATGATCGAACACCTAAAAAGACTAGAAGATAATGTAAAACTCGCCACGAAAATAGTACTGGAATCAATACCCGCCTTGTTATGAGATTTTGTAAAGTAGAAAATGAAATTCGTCCGATGTTGGGTGGACGAGGAAGACATTTTCAGTGTGACCTTTGAAACAATGAAATAACAAAGTGGCGTATCGTGCGAATAGGCAAAAAGCTACGGGTGGGTGATAGAAGGCCAAAGGACACGAGTAATAATTTATGAGAAGAAGCGAATTACGATTTTCTGACCATGGTGAGAAGTTGAATGTGAGACGAGAAACCATTGACCACTTGGATAGAAAATAAGTAGTGTAAAATAAGAAAAGATTTTGACATTATCTGAAACTTGCGTGTTATGTGTAGGAATGAATACACACACACACACACACACACACACACACACACACACACACACACACACACACACACACACACACACACACACACACACACACACACACACGTACAGGTTAGATTAGATTAGATTAGATATTTATTTATTGACTACATCCGAATATTACAGTTACAGGAGAATTTCGAAGGTATGGTCCATCAAAATATTTTCCCTAAGAACTTGTAAATGGCTTAAAACAGAATAAAACTTGAAACACATAAAACGTACCCATTTATACAAACAAACGCATGAAACACCTAAAGCAAATCAAGCTACACACACACACACACACACACACACACACACACACACACACACACACACACACACACACAGAGATGAATTACCAATACAGAGCCTTTCCCTTAGGTCTCTTTCCAATACTTAGTAATCAGCGGCTCTCTTCTTTTTTATGAGGAGGCAAAGGGGAAGGTTTGAGCAGCGTGATCAAGTACGTGACATGTTAGCTTCTGGGTAGGTTAGCTTAGGTTAGGTGAAGTTAGGTTAGCTTAAGTTTGGTGAAGGTTAGGTTAGGTTAAGTTATATTAGCTTAAGTTTGGTGAAGGTTAGGTTTGGTTAGGTTAGGATAAGTTAGCTTAAGTTTGGTGAAGGTTAGGTTAGGCTAGGTCAAGTTAGGTTAGGTTAGGTCAGGTTAGGTAAAGAAATGTCAGGTTAGATTAGATTATGAATGATAAAAATGGGAATGAAAACAATATTAGTGATTTGATTAGGTAATGTGGCTCAATAAGTGGAAGGGTGAGTGAAAAATGGATAAGTGACTGGAAGAATGAAAGAATGAGCGGATACCTGGATGAGTGGACAAGAGACTGGGTGTTTGGGTGAGTGGTCTGTCGCCTCCCCACAGTAACATTGATTACCTGTGTGGCTGCTCCCTCACCTGTGACCCACGCCAAACAATGCACGGGGCCAACCTGACACGCGCGCCGCTGCCTTCACACAACACTGCTATAGGGTCTGAGGATTGATAACCTTTGTCTTCTTCCTCCTCCTCCTCCTCCTCCTCCTCCTCCTCCTCCTCCTCCTCCTCCTCCTCCTCCTCCTCCTCCTCCTGTCTCTATCACTGGTAGTTAGGAAATAGCTTCAACAAACAGCCTAGTAAGGACCTCAGGATCTGATGCTGTTTGTCCTCCTTTGTATTCCTTTGCATTCCCTTGTTCCTTTTCTCTCATTATTCGTGTTTCTATTTTTCCCGAGTTTGGTACATAATGTACAGGTAGGAGGGCCTCAACATGCGTTTAATGTCTTCTTAGGTTAATTATCAGGTCCATAATAGAGCCATTGGCTCATTGGACCCTGTCTACATAACATCAACAAATATTAGTATGTAATATATTGAATAGCCAATAAAATGTATCCATATCAATATCAATATCCTCCTCCTCTTCTACTAATTGTATTTTTTTTATTAGATACCAGTCAATTATCAGGTGTCCTCAGGTTCAACAGATCTGCTGCTGTTTGCTCTTGTATGTGCTTCTTTGTGTTCTTGATATTGTTTTCTTTTTATTCGTTACGGTCATCGTTCTATTTATTTTCGGATCCGTTACGTCATTCGTTGCATTAATATTTCTTGAACTCCTGGTATTCCTCCTTCTCTTATTTTCCTTTGTTCTCCCCCTCCTTGTCTTCCTCCTCCATCTCGTCAGCAATTCATAGTTGCTCCCAAAACAGATGTGTCCAGTTTTCTTTACCCAGTCTGTTGTATTGTGTGTGTCCCGTCTGTTATTCTGGCCGCGATGCATAAGAGAACAGGCATGTGACGTAACCTAAACTTTCAGCTTTGTTACAGGTGTTATTGCTAATGAGAGAGGCAAGTTGTTAGCTCCCTCTTAATGTCTTGTCACCTGGAAAACACCTGGTTGATAATTATGGTTTATGTTTGTAATTGTGTTTGTTACCTGTAATTGTAGATTTATGTATTCATTGCTTTTTTACTTTTTAGTGGGAATGACTCTTGTTCATGTTTGTTTCTAAGTGATTGGTTGTATTAGAGATTATCCTTCAATATTTGTGTTTGCTATGTAATATTGTAATGTTATGTAATATATTTTTTTCCTACATTAATATATCACATAATCACGTAAATATGTTTTTAGATGAATATCAGAAACACTACGTTAAATTATTGGCCTTTATTCCATTATTGTATGTTTTTGTACAAGCTTTGTCAAAATTTCCTTTGTTGATTTATTATTTATCATATTCTCTGATGTTATACTTGTGGATGAGCTTTGTGATGTTACATTTTTGTCTGAAATGTCTGTCTGTGTCTTTTTTATGCAATGTGTGATCATTTATTTTTATCTTTTATCTTTTTTTTTTTTGGGGGAAGAGGAAAACTTGTCTTGTTTATCATGTTACGTAATGCATGTTTATGTGACCTGTGTGATATTTCTTTTGTCTTATATAAGATGTGACCATATGTATCTTTTGGGATGTTCAGTGTGATAATTTCTGCCGTTTTCTCCCACAGGTATGAGCGAGGGCGTGCTCCTGCTGCTGAAGGTAACATCCCGGGAGAGTGAAACGGAACTATTTTATCTTGTAGTGGTGGCACACTTGCTCTTGTAAACTGATCCTCACTGGCCCTCCATTTCCCCTTTCCCTTCCTGTTACTCCTGGCCTCTCCCTCCTCCTCCTCCTCCCAGCCCAGCCCAGCCCAGCCCAGGCCAACCCAGCCATCCTGTGACCTAACATAAAGTTGATCTATCATGTTCCTCTCTGACGTCAGTTGTCCATCAGACGCGTTACGTTATGCTTGTAAATCAATCATTGGAGGACTTAGGTTCGTCAGGCGTGATTGTAAAAGGCTTAGAAAATGTTGGTAAATTATTTTTGTTACTGAAATGACCATAAAGAATAGATAGCGTGCTTGTAATTCACGATTGTAGATGTTCACTCATTGATGATCCTTGTAAATGACTAAATACGTGTCAGTCAGCTTATCCCCGCTTGAATACAAAGGAAGAACAAGCAGCTGAAGAGTGATCAATTACAAGGTTATTTTTTGATTATCTAGCTGCACGGTGACATTTGATTTACTTGTACATGAGAACCTTTTGTCCAGTAATGAGAGAGACCAGATGTGACGTGACCTACAAGCCAATTGCAACGTGTCACTTCTCTTCCTAGTGTTTTATCTTCTTTTTATCTATTTTTTTTCTTTTCAGTTTTCGTAATGTGAGCAAGCGTGTTACGACAAATTGACCAGCGGCTCCTCGTCTTAGAAGTTCGGCACACGTGGATTTATAGATAGGCTGGAATAGTTGGAATAAGCAGGAATAGTTGGCCAGAGTGAAGCAAGGATATTAGTGAAATCCGTGCGGGGTGTATGTCGAGGAGGTGGAGGTGGAGGGAGGTGGAGCTGAGGGACAGAGGATGATGGAAGATGGAGGTAGGTGGGAGGTGGAGGGAGGTGCAAGCGAACTTAGGTGAAAGTAAAGGTCGGTGGAAGTGGACTCGGAGGTGAGCTTATGTAAGTGGAGGTGAAAGCAGATGAGGAATAGTGGAAGTGCAATGAGGGAGATGAGGGCAGGTGGCAGGTGGAGGGTGATGGAAGTGGAGGATGGAAAATGAATATAGAGAAAGAGGAGGTAGGAAGTGGCCACCTGGTGCTGGGGTTAGTGGTGCAGGGTGGACGGACAGCCGGCGAGACAGGGGTGATGCATCGTTCCCGTCAGTGCAGTAATCTGTGCCGGCGTGGTGCACTTGCTTGCCCTCAGGAACTTAATGAAAGCTGTCCCAACCTCAGAGGAACATTTGTCACGATTTGACTATTATTTATTTATCAGTGGTATGATGACCCGCACACCGTCCCTGTTGTACTTTAACCCTTTCAATACTGGGACACATTTTTTACCTTCAGATTTGTGTACGATTAGACCATTTTATTGACTTAAGGAACGGTCTGGGGAGGTCAGAAGATTAATGGCCACAGTCTTTACTATTTTAATACATAAGTTTCTGAAGCTGTGTAAAGTCATCAAATAATAAGCAAAATGAATATGGAAACGCGTCATGGTACTGAAGGGTTAAGGATCTCTATATTGCCTCCATTTTTTCTCTCTTCTAGGGAATATAATTCTTTATTATCGGATTATGACACTGAAAACTATCATTATTTCTTAAGGTCTAGACTTGAAGCAATCTAATAAAAAATACTCCAGAAATTGCGAAGTTCAGAAACAGAAAAAGAGGAGGAAAATATAGAGCTAGAGATTCATAAAGATCAGCCAAGTGTCGGCTTTGATTCAGTTTATTCCGTCTTAAGTGAATGCTTAGTGGTCTC
>NC_059299.1:5764979-5767479 GCF_017591435.1 Portunus trituberculatus
AGGAAGAGGAGGAGGAGGACGAGGAGGAGGAGGAGGAGGAAGAGGAGGAGAGAAAGGAAAAGGAAATAGGAAAAGGAGAAGGAAGAGGAGGAGGAGAAGGAGCTTCAGGACGAGGACGAGGACGAGGAGAACGAGAACGAGGAGGAGGAGGAGGAAGAGGAGGAGAAGGAAAAGGAGAAGGAGGAGGAGGAGAAGGAGAACGAGAAAGAGGAGGAGGAGGAGGAGGAGGAGGAGGAGGAGGAGGAGGAGGAGGAGGAGAAGGAGAAGGATGAGGAAGAGAAGCAAGAGGAGCAAGAGGAGGAGAAGGAAATATATGAGAAACGAAAATAAAGACGGGTGAAAAAAGATAGAAGAAGTGATGAAGAGAGAGAGAGAGAGAGAGAGAGAGAGAGAGAGAGAGAGAGAGAGAGAGAGAGAGAGAGAGAGAGAGAGAGAGAGAGAGAGAGAGAGAGAGAGAGAGAGAGAGAGCAAGGAAGGTATTGGTGTTGGTATTGCTGGAGGCTGGAGCTAGAGACCTGGAGGAACTTTTTATTGGAGAGAGAGAGAGAGAGAGAGAGAGAGAGAGAGAGAGAGAGAGAGAGAGAGAGAGAGAGAGAGAGAGAGAGAGAGAGAGAGAGAGCACATCCATTTATTTCCTCTTTTTTTAACTTTTTTTCATCATAACTTTATACATCACGTCTTTTTACCCTTTATGTCTTCACAATATTCATCTCAACTTCATTTCCCTCTGTAGAAGGCAGGCCATATTCTCTCTCTCTCTCTCTCTCTCTCTCTCTCTCTCTCTCTCTCTCTCTCTCTCTCTCTCTCTCTCTCTCTCTCTCTCTCTCTCTCTCTCTCTCTCTCTCTCTCTCCATGTTTTTCCCCTCTTATATATTACTGTCCCTATAAGTTTTCCAGTTTTGAGGAGATACAGGTCACTTTTGTTATTTCCATTTCCAAGAAGCAGAAGCGGCGGCAGCAATATTCCTAAAACACTCCATTAAGTAAGTGTGTGATAAGAGTTTTTCCGGCACGAACTCATTAAGGTGTGGATCTATAAGTGTGTACAGTAATCTATCTATCTCTCCATCTATCTGTTTCTTTTCTCTCTCTGTGTTTATGTGTATCTGTCTGTCTGTCTTTGTACGGCTGTCTGTTTGTTTATCTTCTTTCAATAAGTGTGTACAGTAATCTATCTATCTGTCCATCTATCTATTTTTTTCTCTCTCTCTCTGTGTTTGTGTGTATCTGTCTGCTTGTCTTTGTCTGGCTGTCTATTTGTCTATCTTCTTTAAGGTATATCACTGTCTTTCTCTTTCTGTCTCTATCTGTCTCTCTGTCTCTCTTTTTCTGCCTCTCTCTCTGCCTTTCTGTCCCTTTCTCTGTTTTTCTATGTCTCTGTCTCTCTCTCTCTCTCTCTCTCTCTCTCTCTCTCTCTCTCTCTCTCTCTCTCTCTCTCTCTCTCTCTCTCTCTCTCTCTCTCTCTCTCTCTCTCTCTCTCTCTCTCTCTCTCTCTCTCTCTCTCTCTCTCTCTCTCTCTCTCTCTCTCTCTCTCTCTCTCCTTGCCCCATGTACCAATACTAATAAATCTATCATCTCTGTCTTACTTAATCTATAAATCTATCTATCTTGCCTACCTAGATGTATTTGTTTGTATCCATCCTTACCAGTGTGACTTATTTTACCTCCCAATCCTGCGTCTTTATTCAACCAGGCGATATTCAATTCATCTCTGTACTGTGTTATCTTTAAATCCAATTTGTCACGTGTTTCTATCTATCTATCCATCAATCCGTTTATCTATTTGGGTATATCCTGCCTTTTAGTGTTGATTTATCTACTTACCTAACTGCCTACCCTATGTAACACCTATCTACGCATTTACCTGTTTGTCTACTTATCCATCCATCGCTTACGTTTGCTAAGCCACGTGTATTGAATTGTATATGTACCTGCCAGCGAGCAATCCCTTTTTTTTTTACAGCCAGCCAATCCGTCACCCACTTACCGTATCGTATCATGGAAAGGTTAGCAGGTGCGTGGCTACAGGTGTGAGCAGGCCAGGCAGGTGAGCAGGTGAAGTAATCTAGGCGACTCTTAGGATTTTGTAACAAGCTCAGAGGATTTGAAACATACTATCGTAGCTATGTGTGTGTGTGTGTGTGTGTGTGTGTGTGTGTGTGTGTGTGTGGAATGGTGTTGGTGTTAGAAATGTGTATGTAGGATAGTTGTCTTGGTTTAGTCTTTTCTTGTTATAATGTGTTTGGTGGCGACAGGTGAGAGAGAGAGAGAGAGAGAGAGAGAGAGAGAGAGAGAGAGAGAGAGAGAGAGAGAGAGAGAGAGAGAGAGAGAGAGAGAGAGAGAGAGAGAGAGAAAAATGAGAAAAGTTTTGCTCAACTGGCATGGAATAGACGAGAAGGTGGTTAAGACTTGCAAAAACTTAGGGAAGGCTTGTAATGATGACGATGATGGTGATGAAGATGACGATAATGAAAGTGATGAAAAGTGTTGTATGGGTGGA
>NC_059299.1:5774979-5787479 GCF_017591435.1 Portunus trituberculatus
TCATCGTTGGAGATTTACCTCCTTGTCCTTCTTCTCCTCCTCTTCCTCTTCCGTCTCTTCTCCTTCTCTTGCGTCATCACCATTATTATTATTCTCTTCTCCTCAGCCTAAACCTCCTCCTCCTCCTCCTCCTCTTCTTCTTCTTCTTCTTCTTCTTCTTCTTCTTCTTCTTCTTCTTCTATACTACTCTCTTCCCCCTTCTCTATCTCCCCCCCTCCTTTATCGTCCTCCCCCTCAATCTCTCTATCTCCTCATCCTCCTCGTTTTCGTTCTACTCGTCCTCCTTCTGAGTGCGACATCATGAAAAATCACCACCTCCACCATCACCACCACCACCTCCTCCTCCTCCTCCTATTCCTCCTCCTCCTCAAGACTCGACACAGTTTGCCTGACTCCCCAAGCGCACTTTGAGAGGCTGTTGGGGATTTCCGGCCAGATTTGTGTTGAAGGCTCGTAAAGTGTGAAGCGAGGAGAGTCTTTGCCGGAACCGAGTGTCCAGGCCAGTGTCCCTCGAGTCTCGTGATTAAGGAAGGGCGTGAGGGATGCTTTGCAGGGAGGGAGGGGAAAGGGAGGTGGAAGGGAAAAAAGGACAAGTGGAGTGAAGTGGAGGAAATAAATAGGTGAGAGAAAGGATAGTAAAAAAATGTAATAAAAGTGTGTGTGTGTGTGTGTGTGTGTGTGTGTGTGTGTGTGTGTGTGTGTGTGTGTGTGTGTGTGGGTGTGGGTGGGTGAGTGGTTGGGGTGTCGTGACGTGTCGTGATGTAAGGAGCATAAAGAGAAAACTAGAAAGGAAGAGAGAAGACGGTGGAGAATAATGAGAGGAGAAAACTCGTAAAAATGACGTGGATAGGACAAAAATAAAGAGAGAGAGAGAGAGAGAGAGAGAGAGAGAGAGAGAGAGAGAGAGTTGGTAGTTCAAGGTGAGAATAAAGGCAAGTGGGAAACTATTGAAAACTAAGTAAAGAAAAGAAAAAAATAAGAAAAAAGGAGGCAGAGTAAGTAGGAAAAAGTATTGGTGAAAAAAAATTAACAGGGAAAGCCAGTGAAGTAAACACGAGAGAGAGAGAGAGAGAGAGAGAGAGAGAGAGAGAGAGAGAGAGAGAGAGAGAGAGAGAGAGAGAGAGAGAGAGAAAGGTAGCGTCAATAAAGTGAATGAATAACGGAATCAATACAAAAGCAATGAAAAAAAAAGAGAAATGAGCAAAAAAGTACAAACACACGAGCGCTAATGAGCAAAAGATCAAAAGTAATAAGAAACTGAAAAAAAAAACTGAGGAAAAGTAATAAAATCTTCAAATTAATGAGGACATAAAGGAATCAGATTCGTTGTATATCTATCATTCGACTCTCCTCCAGGTAATTACAGGTAAGACAGGTCACGTTAATTAAATGATGTCAAGGAATATTATTGTACCTTTCCATTCCTTTCCTCTCCTTTTCTTTCCTTCTTTTTCACTTATTCTTCCGTTCCTTTACTTTTTTCTTTCTTCCTTTTCTTTCTCTGTTGTTTCATTTCCTTTTTTCCCCTTTTCCCTTCTTTCTCTTTTCCTTTTCTTAACTTTTCATTTATTTTCTTCCATTTCTTTTATTTTTCCCCTTTTCTTCCCTCTCCTTCCATATCTTTTTTTTTTCTCCTTACCTTCCTTTTGTTTTTCTTTTTTCTTTCTTCAAGTTTTTTTTTTTGTTCCATCGATTTCCTTCTCTTTCATTCCCTTTAATTTTTTTTCTCTCCTATCTCGTTTCTTCATTTTCCTTCCATATACTTTCCTTCTTCCTTTCCTCTTTCGTCTTTGTCATTTTCGTTTTTTTTTTTTGCCCTTCTCTGTGCCTGCTTTAGCCTCCTTCATTATCATCTTCTCCATTACTTTTCTTTTATTTACTTTTTTTTTATTTAATTTTTCTCTTCCTCCTCCTTGTTTGTTCGTCTCTATATTTTTATCATATTTATTTTCGTCCTGCAGTCTGTCATTCCCTTCCTCGTTCTTTATTTCTTCCTTATTCTTGTTTTCGTCTACGTCTTCCCTCATTTTCGTTCTCTTCCTGTTTTTATCTCCTTTACTTTGTCTTTCGTCTTTTTCATCGTCCTTGTCTTTCTCTCTTTGTATTCTTGCTTCTGTTCTCCATTCCTCCTCCTCCTCCTCCTCCTCCTCTTGTATCTCCTTAGTGTCTCATTACTTTATCACCAGGTAACATATTGCGTTCCAAGCGTCGAGGTACCAGATCGATACCCGCTCCTCATTGTCATCTAAATCAGGGTTACTAAAGGCAGTATACTTTGTCCCCAGCCACCATCACACCTCATACCTCATGCCTCGTGTCTCATATGTCTTGAATCTTTCTTTCTTGGTCAGTCCTTCACTTTCGCTACCTCGTTTGTGTTATTTGTGTGTGTGTGTGTGTGTGTGTGTGTGTGTGTGTGTGTGTGTGTGTTTATTTTGTGTGTTTTGTATTGGGTTAGTTGCTTTTCTGTTTCTTTCTTTTTTTTTCTTGGTGTTTCAATCATTCTCACTCACTCACTCACTCACTCACTCGCTCACTCACAAATTCGTCTTATTGCGTCTCTCTCCTTTCTCTTTTTTTCTCTCCTTGTTTTCAGGCAGTGTATTTCTCTTTTTTTTCATTCATTTACTCATTCACTCATTTACTCATCCACTTGCTCATGTCTTGTGTGTTGCATCATAACTCACTGTTTTGTTATTGGCTGATGCACTCATTCTACATTCTCTTTATTATGCCAAAACCTCATTCTCTCCTTATTCTCTCACTTCCTCTCAACCTTACTCATACTCCTTCTTCCACATTATTTTCCTTTCTAGCTTTCTTCCTTCCTTCCTTCCTTCAGTATTTCCTTAATTCATTCATCCATCATTTATTGTTCCTTGACTCACTCACTCATTTTTTTTTTAACGCTATGGCCTATATCGTCTGTAGGTGAACTTGAACAGTATGTATAGGATGCGTTGTTCATCTTCCACCCATTAGTGGCGCAGACATTTTTATTTATAGTGGTAATCATATTAGGGCTCATATCTACATACAATATCATCTTTTTTCCACATCTCATTACTCTACTTTCATTCATCAACCGCCACGTACACTCGATCCATTTTTTTCCACTTGTCCAGAGCTTTTCCCTTCAGGCCAATTAAAATCTCCTTACCCCGCACTAATAGTTTCCCACGTTCACCTAGGGAGCTATTAGTCCGCCCCACCCCCCTGTGTGGTTAAGGGGACAGCCACCGTGGTAGGTTTAGCAAATTAATTACGGTTACGTTCGAAATTGGTAAGCTTATTGGGAGGTTAGCCAAAGGAATAAGCAATTTCAGGCAGGTACACTCTGGTAATTAATCGGGTTAAGGTAAGGTTAGCAATTGATGAAGGTTCTGGGAAGGTTAAGTAAGGAACAAGTAATATGAGAAAGTAGGAAATTTATTAGTGATGAAGTGACGTTAAGGTAGTTTAGTTATGGGATGTGATGCTATATTTCTTAGTGTGTTGTGATGTCTTGTGTCTTTGCAGTGTTGATAAGTGGTGTTGAGTGATATTTTGTGTGGTTTTTCATGTTTTTCTTATGTTAGCTTAGGTTAGCTCTGTTCATGTTCAGGTAAATCAATAATTCACGACATAAATATTTAAGAGCGACATCCGAAATTATGCTCGATATCTCTCTTATTCACATACGATTTAGGTCCGTAATCAGAAACGCTTTGCCCTCTCACCACGACTATTTCCCAAGGACACAGATAATTAGCGGGATTTTCAATAGTGTTTCTCTAGTTGATAATGTAGAAATCTTGTCACTCTACCTCTAGAACCATAAAAAAACACCTTAAAAGAAAAATACTCGTGTAGATTTAAATATAGCCCTTTGAAACAGTAGAGGTGAATCACAGAAACGTTTGAGAATCTAAATCTGGCTCATATAAATCACCTTATTCAGAATACTTATGACTAGTAACCCGGGAATGTGGACTACCTGGATGCCTACTCACCTGGATACCTGCTCACCTGTGATTCCTGGTTTTCTATTTTCGTGTTTGGAATTGCAGTTTGAAAAGAGTAATACACAGAACCAAAAGTGCGGTATTGGAACAGAGAGATAAAGTCTTTCAGTGCAAATTACTGTGTGAGAGAGAGAGAGAGAGAGAGAGAGAGAGAGAGAGAGAGAGAGAGAGAGAGAGAGAGAGAGAGAGAGAGAGAGAGAGAGAGAGAGAGAGAGAGAGAGAGAGAGAGAGAGAAGGAATTTGAAAATGAATGAAATAAAAATGATAAATGAAGGAATAAAAAGGAAAAATTCAGATAAATGAAAGGGGAAAACAATACATGTGTGTGTGTGTGTGTGTGTGTGTGTGTGTGTGTGTGTGTGTGTGTGTGTGTGTGTGTGTGTGTGTGTGTGTGTGTGTGTGTGTGTGTGTGTGTGTGTGTGTGTGTGTGTGTGTGTGTGTGTGTGTGTGTGTGTGTGTGTGTGTGTGTGTGTGTGTGTGTGTGTGTGTGTGTGTGGGCGTATGATATCATTAGTTAATTTCTGAATCACAAACTCGAATATCAGTTGGGTATGCAATCTCTCTCTCTCTCTCTCTCTCTCTCTCTCTCTCTCTCTCTCTCTCTCTCTCTCTCTCTCTCTCTCTCTCTCTCTCTCTCTCTCTCTCTCTCTCTCTCTCTCTCTCTCTCTCTCTCTCTCTCTCTCTCTCTCTCTCTCTCACACACACACACACACACACACACACACACACACACACATTTCTGATTAATGTTCTCATTGTCACGAAGGAAATACTGCACCATGATGAGAGAGAGAGAGAGAGAGAGAGAGAGAGAGAGAGAGAGAGAGAGAGAGAGAGAGAGAGGTATGATGATGAAATTAAATAGAGCTAAAGGTATGGGATGTTATTATTAAATCTTTTCATGTCTCTCTCTCTGCAGTGATGTCCAATTGTTTTATTCAACTTTCATCATCAGTGAATAGCGTACTTACAAGTTAATAATCCAGCTGTATTCTTTTTTTTTTTATTCATGTTACACGTCCAAATATTAAACCAGAGGAGTGATGCATTTATTTTTCAATTTATCTCGATCTTAACGAAGGAAAATATTAATGTACATATATAGAGTCCAGTTTTTCTTAATTTTTTTTTCCGTTTATTTATTTACGCATTTGTTTACTTATATTTTTCAGGATTAGACCGTTTCATGTGTCTAATTAAATTTTTACTTGGTCGTGCATTTACTTAATTTTCAGTTAGTTAGTCAGTTAGTGAGTCAGTCAGTGAGTGAGTGAGTCAGTCAGTCAGTCAGGTATTCAGTTAATCAGTCAACGAGTCAGTCAATCAATCAGTCAGTCAGTCAATTAATTAGTCAGTCAATCAATCAGTCAGTCAATTAATATATACTCCTTTCATTCCAGCTCTTGTTACATCCTCTAGGAAAAGAGACAAAAAAGAAAAATAAGGCAATAAAACACACCAAAATCTCTATCATTCAAATATTAACTAATAAAAGAAAAATCCCTCACTTTTTTCCCACACTCTTCAAAGTTTACCCATTCACACACGAGTCTTCAAAAGCTAAGCATGTTACATGATTGAATTCTCCCCCAAAACGCGCAGGAAATGAGAAAATAAATCGAGCGGCCAAGTAATGTGTTTGTAAAGGGGAGGGAGAAGAGAGGGTGAGGGGGAGAGAGGGGGGGGTCGCCGCTCCCTTCACTTTAATACTGTGTTCGGTACTAGCTCGTCTTTTATTGAATATTTCGTAGTGTTTCGGTACTAGTTGTGTTTGTGTGCTCAGCCTCTCTCTCTCTCTCTCTCTCTCTCTCTCTCTCTCTCTCTCTCTCTCTCTAAAAACTCATCTTCTGTCTTTTATCGCTTATCCTATTCTTCCTTCTCTTTTCTTTTCTTTTCCCTACTCTTCCTTTCTTCAATCGGCAGTATATATACCATCAGACAGGGACAAGACGTGATAAAACCTGTTCATGGGCACCCCCAGACCAGAGCCCCGCCTCAGAACACGCGTCGATACGTGTTAATGCGTTTTTAATGATGATGCAGCGCCCTCTCTCTGAGTTATCTTCTTCCTTCCTTGTTTAAGTCATATTGGAAAGCTGCATACTGGTGGTGGTGGTGGTGGTGGTGATGGTGATGGAGGTGGTGATATGAAATGGTAATAGTAGTAGTAGTAGTAGTAGTAGTAGGTAGTAGTAGTAACGGTAGTAGTAGTAGTAGTAGTAGTAGTAGTAGTAGTAGTAGTAGTAGTAGTAGTAGTAGTAGTAGTAATAGTAGTAGTAGAATGAATGCACGTGATTACACTACGATTGCCTGAAAATAGGTTGCTTAAATGAGAGAGAGAGAGAGAGAGAGAGAGAGAGAGAGAGAGAGAGAGAGAGAGAGAGAGAGAGAGAGAGAGAGAGAGAGATGATAACTATCGGGAAACTGTCTAATGACGTTGATAATCAGGAAATAAACACTTACCTGCATCCTCTGGCCAGTGAATACCTGTCGCTTATTAACAGGTAACCGGAAGAGACCAGGTGTGGGGACAGGGGAGGGGTAGCCACATGACGTCTTTACCTGGTCACTTACCTGTCTAATTACCTGACTGGAAAACCGAGGAGCTGATTACTTTTTTAACTATTTTTTTTTTACACCTTATGAATTTTTTTTGGGGACGTCTAAGTATCAGGTTCTTCTTGGCAATGACCTGGAAAAATGAATAAAAAGCATCATTTTTAGATACGTGACACAAAATAAGGTTATTTTTTAAACAGTTTTATTTTCTACATTGACTTAAGCATTATTTTTTATTCAATTTGTTTATCTTTTACTCCTATTTTTATTTTCACTAATTCAGCGGCGAGTGATTAAGTATTCTATTTACCTTTTACAAGCACGTGGAAATGTAATGAAAACTAACCATCTTCTTACCTGTCTCTCAGTTAATTATTCCATGTAATCTTTCTAATTCCGTGAAATGTAAAGAATAGAACATAATCACATACATACAATAAAAAACACACACACACACACACACACACACACGACATATCTAGTTTTTAATAAAGGTAAAGTGTTATCCAGGTATGAGTGCGGATTAATTAGCATAGTTACCTGACTGACATGTTGGAAATCTAGACGGCGATGATGCGACCTTTACAGAATTCAATTAAAGGGTTACCTGATGATGTTCATGAGAGGGGGAAGGGGAAAGGAGAGATGAGTGTAGGTGAGGATTATGAGAGGGCGCTGCAGGGGAGAGAAAGAGAGAGAGAGAGAGAGAGAGAGAGAGAGAGAGAGAGAGAGAGAGAGAGAGAGAGAAAGTGTGTGTGTGTGTGTGTGTGTGTGTGTGTGTGTGTGTGTATTTACGTATTATAAGTAGTAGTAACAGTAGTGGTAGTAGTAGTAGTAGTAGTAGTAGTAGTAGTAGTAGTAGTAGTAGTAGTAGTAGTAGTAGTAGTAGTAGTAGTAGTAGTAGTAATAGTAGGAGGAGGAGAAGGAGAAGGAGCATGAGGAATAAAAAAAGAAAGAGGAATAAGAAGAGAAAGAGGAGGAGGAGGCGGATTAGGAGGAGGAGGAGGAAGTGTGTTTATGTGCGTGATGTATATGGGTAAGGAAGCCCCGAGAGAGAGAGAGAGAGAGAGAGAGAGAGAGAGAGAGAGAGAGAGTACATGTTTCTTTCAGTTCTCTCAGTTCTTCATGTTTCATCCTCCTAACCACTGCACACGTAAGTAAGCATATCTAACTTTCTGAAATGCACCAATTGATAGCACTTCCGAAAATACCTTTAGGAAATATTTAGCTCTGTAACTCTTAATGAAGCTTGAACTTATTATAGAACTTAGACATAATTTAACTCAGCAGAAATTGAACCACTTGATTAAAAAACTTACATATTAAACATTCCATCACTTATTCTGCTTTTTTTTTCAATGTCAGGAAGTTTTGTGAAAGGAAAAAGCAGAAAAAAATCGCGTTCATAATGTTATATCCCAAACGAAAATAACCATTGTGTCGTCTTTGGTAAAATATTGTTCACATTTTATAACATCATTTCATCAAGGGAAAAAAAAATGTTAGCAAAAATCCCTTACATAATGTCATCCCCTTAAGGAAAAGAAGACTAGGTAAACTTTTATGAATTACCGAACTAAAAGATGTATTCAATTTCACAATATTTCATTAACCCTTTCAGTACTGGGACGCATTTTTACCTTGAGATTTATGTACGATTAGACCATTTTATTGACATTAGGAAGGTTCTATTTAGGTCAGCCTTCACTATTTTAATCCCTTCATTACTGGGGCGCATTTTTACCTTAAGATTTGTGTACGATTAGACCATTTAATTGACATTAGGAAGGGTCTATTTAGATCAAAATGTTAATGGCCACAGTCTTGACTATTTTAATCCCAACTGGGACGCATTTTTACCTTAAGATTTGTATGCGATTAAACCATTTTAATGGCATTAGGAAGAGTCTATGGAGGCCAGAAGATTAATAGTCACAGTCTTTACTATTTTAATCCCATCAGTGCTGGGACACATTTTACCTTAAGGTTTGTGTATGATTAGGCCATTTTATTGAAATTAGGATGGGTGTATTTAGGTCAAAAGATTAATGGCCACAGTTTTCACTATTTCAATCCCCCCACATAAATTTCTGAAGTTGTATAAAATCACCAAATAGTGAATAGAATGAATATGAAAAACTCATCACGGTACTGAAGAGGTTAAGCTAAAGAGCCACAAGAACAAAGAAACTAAGCACAAACACTAAGACTATTGCAATGTCACTCATAATACATCACCCCCATAGAAAGGTAATAATTAATAACACCAACAGTAATAATAACAATAACAGACAATACAATACAGTTAGTGAACAAAAGGAAGCTTGCCCCTGATAATCCATATATTTCAAGGACACTCACCAGAATTCAAGAGATAAGCTTACACAGTATCTTCCCTTCACACACACACACACACACACACACACACACACACACACACACACACTCAACGAATAAGTCTCCAATGCACATCCTCACTTCCTCTTGTCCGCATGCCCTCCTTCATTCCCTCCTCTTATCGTTGTCACTCTTCCCCTCTTCCTTTCCTCCCCTTCCTTTGCTCCCCTCATGTTTTCATTCTCTCTTGGATTCTTACCTTCATTTTCCTCTCTCTCTCTCTCTCTCTCTCTCTCTCTCTCTCTCTCTCTCTCTCTCTCTCTCTCTCTCTCTCTCTCTCTCTCTCTCTCTCTCTCTCTCTCTCTCTCTCTCTCTCTCTCTCTCTCTCTCTCTCTCTCTCTCTCTCTCTCTCTCTCTCTCTCTCTCTCTCTCTCTCTCTCTCTCTCTCTCTCTCTCTCTCTCTCTCTCTCTCTCTCTCTCTCTCTCTCTCTCTCTCTCTCTCTCTCTCTCTCTCTCTCGGTCTCAGTCTCTCTCTCTCTCTCTACTTCTGCCTGGTGTCACGGCCTGCAGGATGAGGGCATTATTGGCCTTCCCGTAGCAGTCCGCATCAATACCTGGGTAAAAGCTTGCCGTACAGTTTCCTCAGCGCTCCACAGTATGCTCCCAAACGTTCCATCAAAGACCCGATATTGCCATCCGCATCACGGGGGAGGTGGACGGGGTTAGTGGACGTTGATGGAAGGATTGGTGGAGGTAAATGGATGTGCTGTGTCATTGGGGAAAAGTAGGAGGACGATGAGGGAATGGCTCGTGTCTTGGGGGTATAGTAATGTAATAGGTCGGTTTCACTGTATTTTGTGGAAAGAAGGACTGGATGAGTGGGTTAGTTAAGGGAAGGATGGATGGTTAGGTGGAGTGTAGCAGTGGAGTTGTGGCACTGAAGGAATTTTGGGTTAAGTGGATAGAAACACGAGAAATGGATGAACTTAAAAACGGATGTGGATAGAAGAGGTGGAAGAAGAATAGATTGGAAGAGAGTGATTGAAGAAAAAACATCAAAATAAAGGAAGGATTCGCAAGTTGACAGGAACATGAGAAATAAATGAATTAAAGTAGATATATTGATAGAAGAAACTGTGGAGAGTCAGACTGGAAGAAAATTAATAAAAAAACATGAATAGGAAAATGAAGGAAAGATGAAAAATAAAGGCAAAAGGAATTTAATTTAGAAGAAACACATGAAAGTAGCTTACAGAGGAATAAACAGAAGAGGAAGAGGAGGAATTGAATGAATGGCAGTGAATAGAGAGAGAAGGAAGACGTGAAATACAGAACAGATGATTAGAGAGACAGGAAGGAAGATGGAAGGATGCAAGTGGATGAGTATGAAGGATTAAGGAAGGAAGGAGAGGAAGAATAGAGAGAAGGAGGAGAAAGAGATGGAATTATGTAAATGAATAAGCGCAAGGCATAAATGAAGGAAGGAGGAAGAGGAGATAAGTGGATAAAACAAAGATAGGAAATGCAAGAATGAAAGAGAAAAAGAAAACACGACGAAGGAAAAACAGGAAGAGAAAACAAAGTTGATAGAAACAATACACAATAAACGGGGAAACAGAGACGAGACGAGAAACAATGGAGGAGAAAATTAACAAGAGAGACAGAGAGAGAGAGAGAGAGAGAGAGAGAGAGAGAGAGAGAGAGAGAGAGAGAGACTGGTATGTTATGGTTGGGAGAGTAGGAAAGAGGGGAGGGAGAGCAGGAGAGAGTAGGGAGATTAAGGAACAGAGAGGGAGAGAGAAAGAGGTAAGGATAAGAGGGAAGATGAGTCAGATTAAGGGAGGGAGGGAGGAAAGGAGGGAGGAGAGGAACGGCAAGGAGGAGGAAGACGCGAGGAACAAGGTGAGAGAGAGAGAGAGAGAGAGAGAGAGAGAGAGAGAGAGAGAGAGAGAGAGAGAGAGAGAGAGAGGACTTTATGATGGAAGGGAAAGAGTCGTGTGAGAGAGAGAGGGAAAGGAATGCATGCAAACTTATTATGTAGAGAGAGACGAAGTGAACAAGCCAGAGAGAGAGAGAGAGAGAGAGAGAGAGAGAGAGAGAGAGCCCTACTTGATTGATCTACGAACGAGGGCAAATAGTTATCACAGAAAAACAGCGTGTAGGGGAGGAGGAGGAGGAGGAGGAGGAGGAGGAGGAGGAACATTTAATTAGAGTAATTAATAGCCTTCATGCACCTCTCATACTTTTTTATGCATTTTGGCTTGATTTACGTGACAGACTAATAGGCAGTTGAACACACACACACACACACACACACACACACACACACACACACACACACACACACACACACACACACACACACACACACACACACACGATAAGACACATTACCTCACATATTCATAGTTAGGACAGTGTTGCTGAGAGAGAGAGAGAGAGAGAGAGAGAGAGAGAGAGAGAGAGAGAGAGAGAGAAAATACAGTACCAAGATTAAGAGATGAGGAGAGACAAGAAAATAGAAAAAAAAACATTCTTATTTACTTTTCTTCCTCAGCTGATCAGAAAACACGTGACCTTCTTGGCATATGAATAGTCTCCATTGTACTTTGACCCTTAACACCCGAGGGAAAAACGTCCATTATTGCGCAGACTAGAAATCTAATATTATTTTTTGCGTTACCTTTCCTTTTCTTTTCGTTTTCTTATTCTCATACTTCGTAAATAAAACAAAACGATAATTTTCTCATAGTTTCGCTCTATTTTTTTTCAAACTTCACTTGCGATATAAACTGCCATGCGTTCTTTATTGATTTAGAGAGAGAGAGAGAGAGAGAGAGAGAGAGAGAGAGAGAGAGAGAGAGAGAGAGAATTCTGGTATTGACTCTTGTGGTGTCTCTAAAAACAAGTGATTGAGAAAGTGATACAGTTCAGTTACCTCTTGAGCCACCTCCCGTTTTCTTTTCTCTTTTTTTCTCTCTCTTATTTTTTTCTTTTATGCCGCGGGAATGTTTAGGTGTCTTGGATCTGCTTCTATCTTTGTTTCTCCCGTCTCTCTCTCTCTCTCTCTCTCTCTCTCTCTCTCTCTCTCTCTCATTCAATACTATCTTTCCTTTGCTTTCCTCCCCTTACACTCAAACTCCTTCCCCTCTTCCCTCTTGTCCAAGCATTCCCCTCTCACTCTTCTCTTCTTCCACCCCTCCACTGCACTCCACAGTCCTCCATTTCCTTTCTCCCCTCACCTCGTCTCCTCCTCCACCTCCCCAGCGCCTCCATAACGCCCTCCACTCGCTGCCGAGAAGAGAAAAGGACTTCATCTCACCGTCTCTACAGGGGAGCAGCGCAGCGTCCTCCCTCCTTGGTAGCTGGGGAGGCACTGGGGTGTGTTGGGTAGGGGGTTGTGTCTTTATATTATGGTGCGAGTGCTCTTGTATTTGTGTTATAGAGAGAGAGAGAGAGAGAGAGAGAGAGAGAGAGAGAGAGAGAGAGAGAGAGAGAGGTGGGCAGATGATTTTCTGGAAAGCAATGTACTGGAATGGTTCTCAGATCACACACACTCACACACACACACACACACACACACACACACACACACACACA
>NC_059299.1:5789979-5804979 GCF_017591435.1 Portunus trituberculatus
TATATTCAAGAAACAGGTAACAAAATAATTCCTTCCTTCCTTCCTTCCTTCCTTCTTTCTTTCCTTCCTTCTTTCCTTCCTTCCTTTCCTTCCTTTCCTCCTTCCTTCCTTCCTTCCTTCCTTCCTTCCTTCCTTTTGTCTTTCCTTCCTGCCTTCCTTCCTTCCTTCCTTCCTTCTGTCTTCCTTCCTTCTTTCCTTCCTTCCTTAGCTTATTACTTAACCAAGACTCAATCCTACTTAATATTCATGGACTTCTTTCCATCTTCCTTCCTTTCTTCCTTTCCTCCTTCCTTCTGTCCTCCTCTCCTTCCATATTCTCTTACTTCGTTGTTTTGTCTCATTTTCTTCATTGCTTTTTATTCTTTTTTGTTCATTTTCTTTCTCTTTCTGTTTCTCTTTTTGTATTACTTATCTCTTCGTTCATATTTCCTTCTTCCATCTTTGCTTTTCTCCTTTCCTTTCTTTCATTTCCTTTTTCTCTTCCTTTTATTCTTTCCCATCTTTCACTTTTCCTGTTTCATGCTTCCCTACATCAATTTTTCTTCCTTCTCCCTTTGCCTTTCTTTTATATTTCTCTCTCTCTCTCTCTCTCTCTCTCTCTCTCTCTCTCTCTCTCTCTCTCTCTCTCTCTCTCTCTCTCGTTCCCTTCCTTTCGTTTTCATGCTCTGATTCTATCCTTTGTCTTTTTATTGTTGCTTTTCATCTCTCTCTCTCTCTCTCTCTCTCTCTCTCTCTCTCTCTCTCTCTGGTAACAGCGTAGAATGACAAATATAAATGAGGTTATGAGAATCTTCCTTGCCCTCTATTCCCGTACATCTTCCCTATTACCATTGGTCCTCCCCTCTCCTCTCCCCTCTCCTCCTCTCCCCTCTCCTCTCCCTCTTCCCTCTTCTCTCCCTTAATATCTCCACTCCTATTTCTTCGTATCCTTTTCTCTCCTCTCCCCTTATCTCCTACATTCTCTCCTGTCCTTTCCTATTTTACTTCTCCCCTCTCCTTCTCTCCCTCTCTGTCTCTCTCTCCCCTCTCTCTCTCTCTCTCTCTCTCCCCTCGATTTGCTTGCACATTCACTTTTACTTCTTAACTTTTTCATTACTTTATTCATTTTTCCCCTCTTGTATCGGTCCCCTCTCAGTGTTGTGCTATTCCTTCCCCTCTTCTCCTCTTCTCTCTCCTCCTCCTCCTCCTCCTCCTCCTCCTCCACTTCCTACTCTTCCTCTTCTTCCCCCTTTCTGATTTACTTTTATTGGTTTTTTTTTTTGTTTATTTGTCTGTGGGACAGTTTTTGGGTTATTTGGTGTTGTGGTGATGTGGTTTTATTGTACGCAAGTGATAGTAGTAGTAGTAGTAGTAGTAGTAGTAGTAGTAGTAGTAGTAGTAGTGGTAAGTAGTAGTAGTAGTAGTAGTAGTAGTTATTTTCTCTGTAGATGTAATGTTCATTGTTCTTTTCCAAGTTTTATGTTTTCCTGTTAGATATTATGATGATTATGGACGGAAAATCTCTCTCTCTCTCTCTCTCTCTCTCTCTCTCTCTCTCTCTCTCTCTCTCTCTCTCTCTCTCTCTCTTTCAGCCGGCAGTGTTCATTCTTTATCCACACTTCCAGGAACAAGGGAAGTCTATGAATTTGAAAACATGCCGTCACTCCACCGCCTCTCTATCACGTCACTCACTCACTCATTCCCTTCACTCCCCTTCCCTTGCCTTCCTCTCCTTTGCCTTCCCTTCCTTTATCTTTCTCTTCCCTTCTTTCTTTTCCCTTTCCTTTCCTTTCATTTCATTTCCTTTATTTTCCTTTCCTTTCCTTCTCTTCTCTTCTCTTCTCTTCTCTTCTCTTCTCTTCCCTTCTCTTCCTTTTCCTTCCCTTTCTTTCCCTTCTCTTCTCCATTTTCATCTTTCCTTTTTCCTTATCCTTCCCTTTCCCTTTTCCTTACCTTTTCTTTCTTCTCCAATTTATTTCTTCTCTTTCCATCACATTTTCCATTTCCTTCATCTTTTCTTCTCTTTGTTTTCCCTCTCATTTATTTGACCTCATTTCGTCTCATTTTCCACTCCTCTATCTCTCTTCTTTTCGTTCCTTTATCCTTTTCGTCCCTTATTTATTTCCTCTTATTTCATGCTTTTCCCTTCCTATTTTCTTCTATTCTCCTTCCCCTTCTTCTCCTTTCCTTCTCCTTTCCTTTTTCTCTCTTTCCTTTTTCCTCTTTCCAGTTTCCTCTCTTCTCTTCTCTCTTTTGTCTTGTCTTGTCTTGTCTTGTCTTCTCTCCTCTCCTCTCCTCTCCTCTCCTCTCTCTCTCTCTCTCTCTCTCTCTCTCTCTCTCTCTCTCTCTCTCTCTCTCTCTCTCTCTCTCTCTCTCTCTACCCCGGGGCATAAAGAAGTGAAGAGAAACACATAAATTCTTTGTCGATTTTACTATAAAAAACAAATTCCCTCTACAGCAATTATACGGAGCGAGGGGGGGTGGGGGTCAGGTTGGGGGGCTCTACTAAAGGGAGGAGTGTGGTCCTCTAATGTGGGAGGGGTAAAGGGGTGATGGTTCTTCAATATTAGAAAAAATAATAATAATAACAAGGGTTTGAAAAAGTTAGGGTTTGGAGGAACACTTTGTTTCATACACGTCATTAACATAAACTACGGTAAGGTCGATTCTCTAAGACCCCCAGCCTTATATAAACACCTTTATTTATATATATGCATTTGGTAATCTTCAATGTACACCTATATAAACAACTCCCTTATCCCGGAAAAATACAGGGAGTACCAGATTGCCAACTTTCACACACACATAACATTATTTTCCTTCTATATTATTTCTCAAACTGCACCTTTTTTTTACTATTTTTCTCGTGTTTTTCTGTTTGCTTTTGTCTCCGCTCTAAAGTCTCGGGGGTGGAAAGAAAACGGGAGCGACATATTGTATCATACCAGAATGTTATGATTATGTGCAGGAATGAGAAGAAAAAAACATACACCTTTTTTTTTCAGCAAGTATACACAAGTTAACAAACATACAAAACTGCAAGTATATGTGTGTGTGTGTGTGTGTGTGTGTGTGTGTGTGTGTGTGTGTGTGTGTGTGTGTGTGTGTGTGTGTGTGTGTGTGTGTGTGTGTGTGTGTGTGTGTGTGTGTGTGTTAATGTGTCCATTGCGTGTATTTGGAAGGTTTTATTACCAAAGTTATCCTGCTGGTAATACTAAATTGTAAATAACTAACCTGAAATTCCTTATATACTTTAATTCCTTTCATTTTTCTTAATTTTCCTTTCTCATTTTCTTTTCCTGCCACTGCTTTCATTCCATCACACTCCTGTCCCTCCTTTTCTTTCATTAATTTCCGTTTTCATTGATTACTTTCCCTATTTTTCTTGCATTTTTCTTTCATTTCCTCTCCTCTCATTGTTCTCTTTCGTATTTATCTTCCCTAACTTTCGTTCCTTCCCAAATCTTCGAAATCTCTTGCGTCATATTCTTTTAATTTCGCTCACTTTCTCTCCTCCCATCGCCTTCCTTTTGATCTTTACACCACGACTAATTTGAACTAAAGTCCTGAGTCACTACCTTAACTCACACTCATCTCACCTGTCACCTTCACCTGTCACCTTCACCTGTCACCTTCACCCGTCAATTTATCATATAACGTTCATTTTCCTATACATCAATCATCTTCCGGAATCCACATTTTTTTTTTTCACACACACTTGTCATAATCTTTTTCACACCTGTCTGTCACGTTACTCATTACCTGTCGTGCTCAACTTGGGGGTATTTTCACGCTCACCTTGCTCTCTCGCTCACGTGTCATTCCATTTTCATTATCTGTCACGGGGGACTAAATTAATCTACCTGTCAGAGCCCCTGCGATCACGTGGCGTTTACCTGGCAAGCACGGCGTTAAAATAGTCAGCATCATGAAAGGGAGGAGTCAACATTGAGTGTGATAAAAAAGTACTTCGTTTTCGCCATTAGCGTGTTGATAGCTGCGTCATTTCGGCGCGAACATGATAGAGCAAAGTGAAGCGTGATGTTGTGGTGTTAATTGCTATTTTGTGTGTGTGTGTGTGTGTGTGTGTGTGTGTGTGTGTGTGTGTGTGTGTGTGTGTGTGTGTTTTATGTATGTATTCTCTCTCTCTCTCTCTCTCTCTCTCTCTCTCTCTCTCTCTCTCTCTCATCAGACAAGTTACTCCACTCTGAGGTGATTGTTATGAGAGAGCAAGCAGGCTGCACTTTTTTAATATCCTACACACACACACACACACACACACACACACACACACACACACACACACACACACACACACACACAGCGGCAGTATAGTATATTTACACTACTCCTTCTCTTTCTTTGACGTAAATAGATTATCGTTACAAAAACACGCACAGTAACTTGACGCATACACTTGATTGTTCAAAGCCAAAGGAAACAAGAGGAATAGGAAATAGATGATAATGAAGACAATAGACATAACACTCTCTTCAGCCTATCAACCTATCAACAAAGTACCCTAGTGGCGAAACTCACCGGGAAATACATCACATAACTGACCTTATTGACACGAGACCCGCAGCACCATCACACACTCTAGTGAAGATAAAACACATAAAATATTCCTCAGTGGCCATTCGCATCACATCGCTCACTTATAAAAGACTACGACGCTTCATGACCAGTAGAAAACGCCATGCGCAGCCACATAACAGCTCCAAAACTATACAATGCGCAGTTTTGGCAGAGCTATCTAATAATAATCATGCATCTTATTGTCCGGACCTCAATGCTTTACGCGCCAGCCTTCACAAATACCCTTGAGCTGCTAAATTAATCCCAGCGCAGCGTAGAGCTCATGTAAAGAAAACGGAGTATGGGGATATTGATGTTTTTATTTCATTGAAGGGGAGGCTTGCGTATGTTGCAGGGATTAAGAGATTTGATCAACATGACGGGGAAAACATGTTGTGTTGTTTCTGCCCTTTGTGTTCTTCGGGAGAGTGGGAATTATGGGTAAGGGATTTGGTCAAGTTTTGTTTTTTTTATGTTTTCCGTGTGTTTGGTAAAAGTTTGGGAGGATTGTGACGTATGGATGGGGGAAAAGGAGCCTGTAGTTTCCTAGTTTCCCCTTTTTTTTCATCTAGCTTCTGTGTGTGTGTGTGTGTGTGTGTGTGTGTGTGTGTGTGTGTGTGTGTGTGTGTGTGTGTGTGTGTGTGTGTGTGTGTGTGTGTGTGTCCTGCGTGAGAGAGAGCTTGAATTTGATAGTGATTTTTCCTTTCCCTCTTTCCCCTCTTTTTTGGGGTCAAGAAATGTTTTTTCGGTCTTCTCTGTTGCTTTCTAAAGATTTACTTGTTTTTCTCGCCTCCACGTGTCAATCTTTCCCTTGTTTCCTCTTGTTTTCCCTTTTTTTCCAGCTTTTCTTACACTCCCGCCTTCCTTCACGTCTTTTCACTGACACTCGAGGGTTCAAGGTTATTTTTACACTGGTGGTGGTGGTGGTGGTGGTGGTGGTGGTGGTGAGGGCGGGTGGCTCTGAGTGACTGACTGGTTAAGTGCTCCGCCGTGTTCACTAGTGTTGACGGTCTTACTGTATGGGAGACGCACTGAGTTACTCCTTCCATGCTCCCTGCTTGACTGACTGACTAGCTGGCGTCTTGTTGATCGTGTTGTATCGAAGACTAACTGATTGACTCCCTCCCTGCCTACCTGACTGATTGACTTGCTATTTCCCTGCCTGCCTGACTGACTTACTTTTCCTTTTCCTTCCTTCATTCCCCTGACTTATTTCCTCCCTTCCCTTTCTCCCTTCCCTGCCTGATTGATGACTTATTCCCTCTCTGCCTGCTTGCTTGCCTGACTGACTTGCACCCTGCTTCCCTGACTTGCTGACTAGTTGGCTGCCTTGCTGAAAAATGGCTCGGCAGAAAGGTGACTGACTGAATTAACATGACTAGTTGACTGATTGTCGGAATCACAGACTATATGACTGACCAGCTGACTGACTAGAGGGCTGATAGACTTACTGACTTAATGACTCACTGACGGGATAAAGCAGTGAAATTTAGAGAGTTTTTTGAGTGATTGACTGAATGATTGTGTATGATTAACTGCCTGTCTGATTTTGGATGATTGTCTAATTGATTGGCGGGAAAGTATCATTGTCACTAACGGAGAATAAGATTAACACTAGAAAGCTTGACAGAAACACACCTTGCGGGATGCCTTGTAATACTACTACTCTATCAAAGCTAAGTACAGTTCCTTCTCTATTTAACTTCAGGTGAATGTAAATATGAAAAAAAGACAGAAAATCTAGATGTAAATAGAGCGATAAGAAAATGTGTCTTATTTTTTTATTATAATAGATGAAAAGGTGAGAGATAAGTGGATATTGTTAATGGCAATTGTGTCTTGCAGTGGTGAATTTTACAGTGAAGGAAATTAGAAAGGATGCAGCATATGTAGAGATAAGAAAAAAAAAAAAGTGACGTGGCTTAAACTTGTAATAGAGAAAGAGGAGAGAAAGATGAGTTGACTAATTAAAAAGAAAAAAAAATTGTCCTGCAATGATAAATGTTATTAAGAACAGAAAAGATACATAACCAGGAGAGGTCAGAAAATGTCTTAATTCAGCCTGTAGAGGATAAATTTGAGGGTAGTTTTCTCTTGCACCTGAATCATAAAGGCTTAACTGTACACTTGAAGAGGCAAAACTCCCGCCAACCCCGGAGGTCTGAGTGAGCTGGTAATTAACTAATGGTCTTTGATATGGTTTTGTAAGCTTGTCTTTCTTTACGACTCGCTCCATTTTACCGGTAACAAAGGTACACGTAATTGCTCTCTGATTATCCTGCATTAGTTTTCTTGCCTTTGTTTCGCCTCACTGATTTTTTTGGTCGGAAGGAAATGATGAGACTTACCTTTGTTGTGCCTTCATTACTCGCACCGTTTTTATCTTTTCCATCTTTGTATTTTGTTTGAGTGGTTTTGGAGATTATTAATTGAGATGTTGTGAAGTAATCCTAAAGAAGTTTGTGTAGTGAATAAGTGAATATTTTGTGTTTGAGAGAGAGAGAGAGAGAGAGAGAGAGAGAGAGAGAGGGAGAAGGAAGTACGAGTATAAACCCTATCCTGTACCGTGTGTAGGTGTGAGGGAGACACTGATGAGGTGCGCCACTTGGTTCAGGAGCGAACTGGTGCAGCGAAGGTGACATTATGCAGACGAGGCAACACCACCACGACCACAGTCACCACCACCACCACCACCACCACCACCTACTCAACACAAAACCACCGGGCACATTTACATATCAGTGACCCACCTTACCAGACCGTCGCAAGCTCCCTATTGAGACATTATCCAAAAATACCTAGGAGAAACAAATATAAGATGAATAAATAGAAATAAACAATGCCTTTTTTTCCCACTTTTTAACACTATAAGTACATCACGTTATTGTTCATCTTCTTTGTGGCTGTTACTGTTGTCATTGTCCTTACCAGTATGTTAATATTACCAACAAAGAAACAGACATTCAGGTCATGATATACACTAGACTTGAGGGACTACAGGGCTAAGGGTGTTTGTTGTTTGTCTTGCTTCCTGGCGGGGCGAGGCCGTGGAATCATCTGACAGGGAGCAGGTGGGTGAGGACGACCTTGATGACCACCGCGAGGAGCAGCCCGGAGGTGGAGGAGGAGCAGAAGGAGGGGCAGAGAAGAGGCGCGGCTGAAGAGTGTCCCCGCCTCTGTACTGCCGCCACGGTGTCTCCTCCTACACACACACGGAGGGAGAGAAGAATTCATCATTAAAAGAGCGAGTATTCAGACCCTCAGACCTTCACCCCCTCAGCCCCTCAGCCCCCCGGGACGCCTCGCTCTCTGGACATTCTCTGCGCAAACTGAAATCAATGTGGTATCGGTTCCTGCCTGTGATTTCGCCCAGTTCAGCTCAGCGGGTCAGATCTTGGTCACTCCCTCCTTTTATCCCTCCCTCCCTCCTATCCCTTCCCTTCCCGTCCCTTCCCTTCCCTTCCTTTCCTTTCCTTTCTTTTCCCTTCTTCCCTTCCTTTCCTTCTTCCTCCCTCCCAAGCTCCATCCCTTCTCTCCTTTCCTTCTTCTTTCTATTTCTCCCTTCCTTACCTCCCCTTCCATTCCCTTCCTTTCCTTCCCCTTCTTCTTGTTTCCTTATCTCCCTTCGACTTTATACCATGTCTCCCTTTTTTCTTTAATCTAATTTTTATTCATCTACTTTCCTTATTCCTTCATTCTTTCCCGTTTCTACTTCCCTTTGTATATCTTTCTTCTTTTACGCCCTTTGTTCCTCCCTCTATCCTTCTTTTTCTCCCTTCCTACTTTCCTCCGGACGTTTGCCTCTCCCTCCTTCTCTCTTTCTTACATGCACCTGTGTTTGACTATCTCAGCTGTGTGTTTGTGTGTGTATTTGTATGTTTGTGTGTGTTTCTTCATCCCTCCTTTCGTCTGTGTCTCCCTCCCTTTCTCTTCTCTCTTTTTTGTGTGCTCATGTTTGAATATTTCAGGTGTGTGTGTGTGTGTGTGTGTGTGTGTGTGTGTGTGTGTGTGTGTGTGTGTGTGTGTGTGTGTTTTCTTTGTTAATCTCCCTTGTATAATATAACAAGGTCAAATTTAATGCCACTTGAAATCAAATTAACTTATACACTAGCGGAATGAAATTTGAATTAGCAAGTAATGTCAGAAGGAATGTAATATTAATGCAATATGATTCGTAACAAGACCGCAATGGAACAAAATAATAACCATGGTCGCTTTTCTTTCTTTTATCCCGGCTTTTCTTTTTTTTCATTTTTTCCCGCGGGGCCAGCAAGGTCACCGCGGCGTAAAAGCGAGTGATGAAGTGATGAAAAGTGATGAAAAAGTGATGAAAAGTGAAACAGAAAAAGCTATCAGGCACGTGTTTGTATTTGGCATTGGTTGGCGTGCTGCCTGTACGTGTATGCATCTGTATGTATGAGTATGCGTGTGTGTGTGTGTGTGTGTGTGTGTGTGTGTGTGTGTGTGTGTGTGTGTGTGCGTGTTCGTGTGTGTGTAGTGTTTGTTGCAGCACACAGAATCCGCAGTATCCGAGGCGTTCAAAGGCTACGAATAAATAAAGGAAGAAAAAGGCATGTTAGTTTTGTGGTTGCAGGAGTTTGGGTTTTTAATGGGGCTGAGGAGGGCTGGGATGGCCAAAAAAACAACGCTAACTTATTGCTCCTTGTCAGGATTAATTAAAGTCTGGATATTTCTGCCGCTAATCCACAGTGCATTTTTACTTTTGACTAGGCGCTCCTGGGATCTTTAATTTAAACATTGCACGTGGTGTTATGTACATGGATTCATAAAGGTTACCAGAGAGAGAGAGAGAGAGAGAGAGAGAGAGAGAGAAATATTATAACTATTTCCCTCGGGTACAAATGAAAGTAAATGAACAAGAGTGAGAATACAACTTCCACACACTCTTACACATGAATGAAAGTTGTAATATATTTCCTCACCTAAACTCTTGTTGTGTCTCCCCTGCCTAGTTAATCTCTCCTCTTATCTTGCTGGTTTATGAGAGCATCGTAAATCTCTTTAAACTTATTACGTAGTGCGCGTTTTAGGAAGGCTACTGTACACACACACACACACACACACACACACACACACACACACACACACACACACACACACACACACACACACACACACACACACACACACACACACACACACTTACCTTTTTTTTACTGCTAATGGCACTTATTATCTTATTTGTGCAAGCCAAGGTAATTTTCGAAGCAGAAATTATTAAGTTTACTCAAAAAACTTTGGTAGACATATTCAATCACTCCTTCCTCAATGAGTGACAGATAAAAATAAAAATGAAAATAGAAAAAGAGATCTCATTTTACTCGGGGCTACTAAATTGAAAAAGTTTAGCAGTAAAAAAACGTTTAACATTCTCGCAACAATTTCATTCATGTTCCTAATGTCGTAAGTTAAAAAAAAGGATGCTATGATGCAGTATTGTAGCAAGACATGTAATCAATAATTTAGATATTGAGTCGAACAATCAACTAGTCAGTTTGTCAATCATTCAAACAATCAGCCATTTAAGCAGTCAGTTAGTCAGTTAACCAATGAATCAATCAGTTGTTATCTACGCAACACGTCTAAGAACTCAATAAAAAAAAATACATGTATACAATAGTTCTTCTTCAAGGCACATATCTAACTATCAATCAGTAATCTAAAACTATTCTGGACTTAACCCCTTCAGTACTGGGATGCATTTTTACCATAAATTTTGGGTATGATTAGACGATTTTACTGACATAAGATAAAGTGTATGGAGGTCAGAAGATACATGGCCAGTCTTCACTATTTCAATCCCCACACACAAGTTTCTGAAGCTGTATAAAATCACCGAATAATAAGCAGAATGAATATAGAAACGCGTCATGGTACTGAATGGGTTAAAGGACACTCAATCCATTCACTCAACAATACATAACACAGTAACTGCTTCACGTACTTTCCGTGACGAAGACCAGCACGAAGGCGGGCTCCACGTTAGGGGGAATGCAAGAGTAGTTCCCGGAGTCCGTTTGTCTAAGGTTGGAGAGAAAAAATAGGAAATGTCAGAGATTATTTGTGTTTGCTCCTATAAAAACACGCTGGAAATAAGACCAAGTGTGGGGATTATATACTTGAGATTTGTAGTTGGTTAAAGTTCTTGTATGTGTGTGTGTGTGTGTGTGTGTGTGTGTGTGTGTGTGTGTGTGTGTGTGTGTGTGTGTGTGTGTGTGTGTGTGTGTGTGTATCTTCTTCACTTATCAGATATTTTAGAAGAGGATGAAAAGAAGACGAAGGAGAATTAGCAGTAGAAAAATAAATATGATGTGAATTACAAAGAGGAGGAGGAGGAGGAGGGGGAGGAGGAAGAGGACACAGATAAGGGTAATATTAATTAGTTATGCAAAGAACGTGGAAAACAGGAGACATAATAATTAAGGGACACGGAGGGAAAAAAAAAATAGGGAGTCAGAGAAGGAAATTTGCATAATGGATTGAAAAGGAGGGAATGAAGAAAGGAAGGAGAGAAGGAAGAAATGCAAAATCCATCTTGACATTACTTCTTAACACTGGTTTCCTGAATAATGTTGTACCATGAATGTTGATGTGGGAAATGATTGAAGAGAGAGAGAGAGAGAGAGAGAGAGAGAGAGAGAGAGAGAGAGAGAGAGAGAGAGAGAGAGAGAGAGAGAGAGAGAGAGAGAGAACTGATTATGATGATGAATTAGAATTATACGAATTGCAGTTGTGGAAATCAAATTAGTATGAAAACCAGACGAGAGAGAGAGAGAGAGAGAGAGAGAGAGAGAGAGAGAGAGAGAGAGAGAGAGAATATGCAACGACAAGCAGAGAAAACAAAACAATGGAAGGGATATTTTGTTGAGGTAAAAGATGCAGTGTGTTGAAATTGAGTTTACATGTTGGATCTCTCTCTCTCTCTCTCTCTCTCTCTCTCTCTCTCTCTCTCTCTCTCTCTCTCTCTCTCTCGACCTCACTTTATCATTAAATCATCACCATTTGTACCTTTTATCATATTAATATCCCTTGTGTGTGTGTGTGTGTGTGTGTGTGTGTGTGTGTGTGTGTGTGTGTGTGTGTGTGTGTGTGTGTGTGTGTGTGTGTGTGTGTGTGTGTGTGTGTGTGTGTGTGTGTGTGTGCGTGTGTGTCATGTTTACACCCATTCAAAACATCATATACATAACATATATACAATTATTAACTAAGTATATGTAAATGTGTATAGATGTGCAGTGGTGACATTTTTTCCTCCATTTTTTCCTTTACTTTTTGCAGGTAAGTGCGTGTGTGTGTGTCTTACCTGGCGTCTGTGATGGTGAGTCGGGACTGCGTGGTGGTGCCCTCAGCCTGCGTGTTGACGTCAAGGCGATGTCTCGTGTCATCATAGTTCACCATCCCCTCACCGTGGTACCAGAACACAAAGGCTGGCTTGCTCTGACGGGACAAAGGATCTTCTTCAGAAAACGCTCTGCTCTTTCACTGCATCTAATTTTAAAGGTTACAGATGATTACTGGTGTTCAATAGTGTTTCTCTGGCTGACATTAAAAAAAATCATCTTAATCCGTCACTACAACCATAAAAAAAACACTTGTGAAAACCCGAGTCACTTCCACTAGAGCCTTTTTGAATACAGTGGAGTGCTATGAAGATGATTTTCAGAATATAGTAAAACACAGAGAAAAGGCAGAGATAGAGAGATAGATACAGAGATTCACTAACCTTCCATGAGCTGGTATAGGGTAAGGGTAAGTGGATGATAGGATGTGGGAAGGAAGGAAAAAGAGAGAGGCTTTTTACCGGAGTGTACAAAGGGAGAGGTTAGGGGGAGATTTAGGGAAAGATTAACCTTTATCTTGAGCCTGACTAGATACGGGATAGATACTGGCCTGAAAAATGGGGTGTAGTAAAGAGTGTCAGAGGGAATGTTAGACTCCACTGAACTAGGAAAGAATTGGAGCGGAGAGGGAAGGGGAGAGAGAAAGAGAAAGCCTATACTGTGCTGTTGATAGATTAAAGGAACATAAGGCTGCAGATGACGTGAAGGACAGGGAGGAGAGAGGAAAAGGGAGTGAGTAGGCCTAAGGAAAGGACAAGAGGCAAAGAGGAGTAAAGGATGAAGCTTAAGAGACATTTATTGTGACGGGAGGAGGAGGATGATAGACAGGAGGCGGAGAGACACAGGTCTAGAGGGAGGGAGGCATGAATATTATGGATGGAAAGCTGCAAAGAAAATGGGAAAAAGGGAAAAAAGGAAAGTGGAAAAAAGATTTATTGAAGAGTTAGCTGAGAAAAAAGCTTAGGGATAAAAGTTATTAGAGTTTCAAAGTGATGATTAAATATAAATTAATAATGAGACTAACGATACGAGGTAGAAACAAGAAAAATCAATAGAAAAAAAAAATAGATACAGATAGAAAGGAAAACATGATATATAGAAAAAAAATAATGAAAAGAAAAGTGAAGTGATTACATTTGAATAGAAAGGATAAACTGGTATACGTAAAAGCTTGAAATATGATAGAGAGAGAGAGAGAGAAATAGAGAGAGAGAGAGAGAGAGAGAGAGAGAGAGAGAGAGAGAGAGAGAGAGAGAGAGAGAGAGAGAGAGAGAGAGAGAATGCTACACGGAAAATATTGCCATTCTAGTCGAGAAGCGAAATAAAAAAAGAAAGAGAGAGAGAGAATGCCAGAAACGATGAAAAAGAAAGCAAGCGGATGGAATGTCAAAGATAGTGACGGAAGGGAAATAAAAAAACAAACACGGAATGCTGTCAATGAATGAGATTAGAAGATAAAACAGATAAAGCCAGGAGGAGGAAGAGGAAGGCTTGAAGACAGTGTAAATAAGAGATAAAGAAGAATGGATAGACAGAAATGAAAGAAGAATGTTTGCAGAAGGAGGAGATGTAAAGATGTAGATATGAATAAAGGTGATAGTGAAAAAAAAGGTAAATAGAAACAGGCAAGATTGAATGATAAATAGGAATAGATAAATAAAGAAGATAGATAAATAGAAAAAAATGTGAAAGTGAAGAGGAACGTAGAAGTAAAAGAAGATAAGATAAAGAAAAATGCGATAAAAGCTAGATGAAATGATGATGAGAGAGAGAGAGAGAGAGAGAGAGAGAGAGAGAGAGAGAGAGAGAGAGAGAGAGAGAGAGAGAGAGAGAGAGAGAGAGAGAGAGAGTAAAAATAATTAACCGATAGAATGTAATAAACGAAAAGGATAACAGGAAGATAAATAACAAAAGATAAATAAATAAACAAACGAGAGACGTGTTCTTCATATTTATCTTCATTTTTTTATTTCTCTTTTCTTTCTTTTATTTTTGTTTCATTACCTGCCTCTCACCTCATATTCTGTCGCCCCCCTCCCCCCTCAAACCTCCCTCTCCCGCTCCCCTCCTCGACCCCTGTGGCACTGACGAAATGGAATGATGTTTGTTCTGGTGCATGATGTTGTTTGAATGTTTGTTTGCGTGCCTGTCTCTCTCTCTCTCTCTCTCTCTCTCTCTCTCTCTCTCTCTCTCTCTCTCTCTCTCTCTCTCTCTCTCTCTCTCTCTGTGCTGCAGCGGAGGACACACTACCAGGTTTTTTTGCGTTGTGTATGTGTGTGTGTGTGTGTGTGTGTGTGTGTGTGTGTGTGTGTGTGTGTGTGTGTGTGTGTAGGTGGAGAGATAAGGTTTCGTTACGGTGTGTACTTGTGTAGGTTATGGTGGTGGTGGTAGTGGTGGTGGTGGTGATAGTGATGGTGGTAGTAGTGGTGGTGGTGGTTAGTATTAGTGGTTATAATAATAGTGAGGTAGGAGTGGTAATGACAATGGTGGTGATGGGATTGATGATAATGGTGGTGATTTAATGGGGAAATGGTAGCAGTAGTAATATGACATAGGAAGGAAAGAAGAAAAAAGAAGGAAGAAGAAGAAGGAGGAGGAGGAGGAGGAGGAGGACGAGGAGGAGGAGGAGGAGAACAGCTTATTCCGTCAGTGAGAAAAGGAAAGGCTGTCCTGTGATCAATTCATAATAAAGTACAAAAGTTCGAAAGGTCAGGGGAGGAAACCTATTTTTTTCCTGCTGTTTTTTGAAGACCAATCAGTGGAAAGAAAAAAAAATATAGGCAAAGGAACCAGAAGAAGAGGGGAAGAAAGAAGAAACGAGACATGAAAGATAGATAAAGTAAATAGATATAAAGATAAGAAAAATGGATAGATAGTGATATAGATAAATTAGATAAACATGAAAGAAGGAATAAGGATAGAACTGAAAGATTGATATATTAGAAAGAGAAAGCAATAAAAATGATAAAGAAATAGGATACAGAAGACGAAATAAAGAAGATAGATGAATATGAATGAAGAAAATACAAAGATGAAGGAACGAATAGAATAAATAGAGGAATCAAAATAGAAATAATGGAAA
>NC_059299.1:5814979-5819979 GCF_017591435.1 Portunus trituberculatus
AAAAGTGAGACAAAGGAGGAAGGACAAAGAGTTACAGTAACTTAGAGAAAAAATAAATAAAAGAGAAATAATAGAAAATATATTATAATGAATGAGGAATAAGGAGAATAAATTAAAAAAATAATATCAAGAGAAGGAGAAAGACAAGAGAAAGAAAAAAGGGGAGAGGAAGATTCACAATGAGGGAAGAAAAATAGGGAGAAGCAGATACGAATATTGGGGAGAGGAAACAGGAAGTGAAAGGAAGGGATAGTTGGGAGGGAAGAGGAAATTGGAAGTAAAGAAGAGGGAAGAAAGGGAGGCCAGTGAAGAAAGAAAAGATTGAATGAGGACCTGAGAGGAAGATAAAAAAAAAGAAAGGGTAAAAGATGAAGCAGAATAAAGAAAGAATAAAGAAGAAGGAAGAAAAAATACAAATGAAATACAAAAATAAAGCAGGAAGAAACGAATAATGGAAAAAGAAATAATCACACTTAAATAAAATAGAACATGAGAGAAAAAAAAAAAAACACGTAAAAACAAAAATAACATGGAATAAACAAGAAACGACATAAGAACGAACAGAAGCAAGAAAGAAGCAAAAAGGAAGGAAGGAAGGAGGGAAGGACAGAGGGAAATGAGGAAGGGAGGAAGGGAGGACAGGAAAGAAAGACGGGAATTCATCAGCGGGGAGGCGAATGAGAGACGTGAATGGGAAATAAAAGCGACAAAGGAGAGAAGGGAAGACGAGCGGAGAAGGAGCCGAGATGGTGCCAAAAATGAGAATGAGATTTCCAGAGATTATAAGGGTCCAAGGGATGGGAATGAGAGGAGCATCTGTTTTGGTGGGAAAATGTGTAGAGAGAGAGAGAGAGAGAGAGAGAGAGAGAGAGAGAGATTGCATTTCCGTATCGTTAAACACTTAGAAGTCTCAGAGATGGAATTGATGATGTGTAAGAAACAGACGGACAAATATACAGACAGTTACTTAGCAGAGAGATAAATAGACAGACAGACAGATAGAGATACAGCATTACAAAAAGGATTCAGACAGACAGACAGATAGACATACATACAGAGACAGAAACACAGTATTACAAAACATTCACACGGACATACAGACAGACAGCATAAGATAAACAACCAACAATTACACCGTGCCATAAAATAAAGACAAATTGAAAGCAAACAAACAACATCAGCGAATACAAAGAGAGAGAAAGAGAGAAAGAGAGAGAGAAAAAACAGAGTAACAAGCAGGAGCGTGGGATAAACAAGAGAGGATATTAAACCCAATTAATCAGTGAAGTGAAATGACGAGAACGAAAACGACGAAAAAAAGAAACGAAAAAAAAAAAAACTAGCAAATTCATTCATAGAGAGAAAAAAAAAAAAAAACTAGGTATGATAAATGAAGCGATTATTGATTCCCAAAAGATAATGAAAGGAATGCAAACACGAATAAAGGGAGGAATAGGAAGAGGGCAAATAACGCACTAGGGTAGAAGGAGGAATGATGAAGGGGGTGAATAACAGTGATAAATAACGCAATTTCACGCGGTAAGGGAGGTGTAGGAGCGCCCAACCCGCCCACTCCGTCATGCGTACCGTCACTCCTCAGGTTACGTCCTCTCTCTCTCTCACTCTCTCACTCTCTCATTCATTAATTCTCCTTTACTCACTCACTCACTGCTTTTCTTGCTTTCCTCTCTTTTTATTTCCGTTTTCTTTTAACTCTTCTGCATCATTATACTTGTCTTTCCTATTCTCTTGTTTTCTTTCTTATTCCTCTTAATATTTTTTTTATTTTCCCTTCTTTCTTTCTCACTTTCTTTCCTTATCATTATACTCATCTTTCCTATCCACTTGTTTTCTTTCTTTCTTACATTTTCTCTTCTTTCCTCTCTTTCCTTATTCCATATATAATAATCTTTTTATCTACCCTCTTTATTCCTCTTTATTTAACTTCCCACTTCCTTCATTCCTACTCATTTACTCTTCCCTTCGCCTCTTTCCTCTTAGTTAAATTCTCTCTCACACACCCTATATTTTTTTTTCCTGTGTAATCCTCCTTTAGCTCTGTATTTCTTCTCTTCCTTTTGGCCGCACCAGTACCTCTACCCTGCTAAGCTCTTCCTCTTCACCTTCACACCAGAGCATCTCCCTCCACGGTAGATTAACTAACCTCCCCACCCTTTTTTCTTTCATTTAAGGTGCTTACATTGTTTCCTTTCTAGGGTTCCCTCTCCTGCCACCCTCTATTTCACCTTTATTTACCGGGTCTATTAGGTAAGCCAGTCATTCGTGCTCTTACTAAGCCGTATTCTAACTTTAAGCCACTTTGTGAGGGTCTTTTTTACTTGTCTCTCATTTGTAATCTTTATTTTTGGTTAGTCTTTTTTTTTTCATCTAGTCTCTTGTATCTTTTTGTTTATCCTACTTGTGTTTCATGTTACCCTTATTTGTCTATTTATTTTTTCTGTCTCCAGTTTTAGGTTTATTTTTCTCTTTCTCTTCCTTATTTTTCATTATCTATATCTCATCCATTTTCATTCACCTTTTCATAACATAATTTCTTTACTTATTCTTGTATCTCTTTCTCAGCCCATCGCCAATAATTCTCAGTCTATCTTCCCTTTATCATCCTCCACTTCTCTATCTCTTCTTTAATCCAGCTTCCCTTGTCTTAGCGTGTCCTTTGCCCCACACCAATCTATACCTATTTGTCAAGTGGTCTAAATCTCATCCCTTATCAATCTTCTCACCACAGACCAATTTCCTTTACCTCCCACGATTCTCCTACCTATTCATGTACCTGCTACCTGTCCTGCCTTACCTGTCTCACTAATTTACCTCCCATACCTGCTCACGTAATCAATACCTGTACAGATAATTTTCCAGGTAATTTCAATCTTACCTGTATTACGTAACTCCTACCTTATTGAATATGCTTCTGTCTGGTTGTGTCTGTCTGTCTGTCTGTCTGTCTGTCTGTCTGGCTGGCTGGCTGGCTGGCTGTCTGGCTTGATATATTGTCTATCATTCTGTCTTTACATTTATTTATCTATTTATCTTATTTATCTATGTCTGTATCTCAGTATTTGCTTATCTATCGGACTACCTGTCTGTCTGTTTGTCTATTTTCTCTATCTATCCGTCTATCTATCTGTCTACCTACCTATTTATCTATTTATCTACTCGTTATTTATATACCTCTGTATCTCAATCTCTGTTTATCTGTCTAGCTACCTGTCTGTCCGTTTGTCTACTTCTCTGTCGATCCGTCTATCTATCTGACTACCTATCTATCTATCTTCCAACTTTTATAGTACACAACTCTTTCCAATAACACTAATCCTACCTACTCCCTCTCCCTCTTCCCCTCCTTTCCCCTCCTTTCCCCTCGTTTCCCTTTTCCCCTTTCCTTACCTGCGCCGCGTCCTCGCTTCCTAGACCACGCGAGGGCGGGATCTGGAGTGAAGGAGAGCGCTACCACCACCATCACCGCCGCCGCCCGCCACCACCACCACCACGCCACCACCGCCATCTGGGGACGAAATGGAATACTGAATAAGATCTTTTCCCAAGTAATTTCCCTTGAGTGTCTCTTGAGGACGGAAGAATTGGACATAGTTGCTCGTGCCATGCCGCGTGATGTCTTGATGGCTTTTCTGACCTGTCTCAAAGGAGCGTGAGGGACGGGAAGGGACGGGAAGGCAAGGCAAGGCAAGGCAAGGCAAGGCAAGGGAGGGTATACAGAAGGGATAGGAATAAAGAGTCATATTTGCCTGTGGAAATTTCCCTTGAGCTGCTCGTGTGTTTCCGTGATTAGTTTTCTTTATTCTCTCTCTCTCTCTCTCTCTCTCTCTCTCTCTCTCTCTCTCTCTCTCTCTCTCTCTCTCTCTCTCTCTCTCTCTCTACTGAAATGTTTTTTGTATCCATTTTACGAGTTTATGGAATTTTGGTACGAGTTTTTTTTTTTTGTTGGTGTTGAAGTGTAATAGGTTTTGTTGTTGTTCTTGTTGTTGTTGTTGTTGTTGTTGTTGTTGTTGTTGTTGTTGTTGTTGTTGTTGTTGTTGTTGTTGTTGTTGTTGTTGTTGTTTATCAGTATTATGATTACGTCTGCAACTGATCGCTGCTACTGCTACTACTACTACTACTACTACTACTACTACTACTACTACTACTACTACTACTACTACTACTACCACCACCACCACCACCACCACCACCACCACCACCATTACCACCATTACCACGATCACAATTTTCACCACCGCCACCACTGTCATCATTCTCACTGCCTCGGTCTGTGTTCCTTTTTATTTTATTTATATATTTTTTAAACACGTGGCGTATTCAAACATGACACACTGTGCTACACGCGGCCAACACACACCCCGGCGCGAACAAACTCTAACGCAATAAAGGTGAGAGAAAAAAGTAAATAAATGAAAAAAAAAGCCAGAGAGAGAGATAACGTGAAAACAAAACAGTAAATAGGAAATATACATAAAAAAAACTGAAGTAAGAGGAGAGGAGAACCAAAAAGAACATAGAGAGAAGAAAGAAAGAAATTAAAGAAAACTAGGAAAAAACACAGTAGGAGGCATAGCAGTAACAGTAGCACCAGTAACAGTAGCGCCGGAACACAACTGACACAAATATGCAGAGATTAAATTAGAAAAAAACAAAACAAAACGAAAAAGGAAAAAAAGGAAAGGAAAGGAAAAAAAAAATGCTTCACCTCCATTTCAGCTCACCATTTAAGTCTGAAACTCACACTCAGCTTACACACACATCCTCCCATACAGACATAGAGGCATACACACCCATAGAGGCCCCGTGGGAGGGATGAGCAGGGTGTATGCGTGTATGGGGTGCAGTATAGGGGCGCTGCAGTATAGCCAGCAAGGGGTGTGTGAGACTTAATGGATGCAGTGGGTGTAGTATTGGAATGAGGGAACAGGGAAATAGGAATGGATAATTAAGGGATATGGAATGGATGTAAAATAAGAGGA
>NC_059299.1:5824979-5837479 GCF_017591435.1 Portunus trituberculatus
TTCTTCCTTGTTTTCTCACATCTCTCCCTTTCTTAATCTGTTCACTATTCTGTCTCTCTTTTTCTTACATGTTTTTTCCATTCCCTTCTTTATCTCCTCCAGGTTCTCTCTACTTTTCTACCCTTCTCCTTTCTTTAGACACACACTCTCTTACCTTTTCTTACCTTTCTTCTTTACTTCCATTCTCTCTACTTTCCTCTCCATTTACCTTCATCCATTCCTCCCTTATTTTCACATCTCTTTCCCTGTCTTATGCGCCTTTCTGGTACAATCTATCCCTTATACCTCTTCCTTATCCCACCTTCCCCTCCTCCTCTCTGGAAGTCACCTGGCGGGAACACACACCTCTTTATTCTTAATTGTGGAAGAGTCCGATGCCTTTATTTATACTGAACGTGGCGGCTGCTGCTTCGTTAGTTGTGATGGAAGTGTTCCCCCCTCTCTCCTCTTCCTCTCTCTCTCTCTCTCTCTCTCTCTCTCTCTCCTTTGTCAGCGGCTGATAGATATTCTCTCGTTTATCTACCTCGTTCATCTTCACTCTCGTGGCCTACTGCATCACTGTTTTTTTTTTTTTCCTGTTTTTGTTTGTGTGCATGGTGTGTGTGGGTGGTGCTTAAGAGAGAGAGAGAGAGAGAGAGAGAGAGAGAGAGAGAGAGAGAGAGAGAGAGAGAGAGAGAGAGAGAGAGAGAGAGAGAGAGAGAGAGAGTGGGGATGAAAAGATAAAAATAACATGAGTAGCAGAAATAGAGAAAAAAAAAAAACTATATTATACAACGGGAAAAAAAATGATAGTTACAATGCCCATGAACCAGAGAGAGAAAGAGAGAGAGAGAGAGAGAGAGAGAGAGAGAGAGAGAGAGAGAGAGAGAGAGAGAGAGAGAGAGAGATTAGTACACAAATTCAAAGGGAAAGATAATAACACATTTTGACCGCAGTGAGGAATGACTCTCGTGAATCTAATTGGTCCTAAAGTAGGTTAATTAGTCAGATTACGGAAGCTTAATGACGTTAAATGTACAACTCATTCATCTACGTGTGCCCTGTAATCTCTCTCTCTCTCTCTCTCTCTCTCTCTCTCTCTCTCTCTCTCTCTCTCTCTCTCTCTCTCTCTCTCCTTCCACTTAAATGTCAAATAAAATGTATGTAAATATGTAAATAGCGAAAAATAAATAAGCAAACAGTGGAAATAAAGGAAAGGGAAATATTTAGATAAGCAAGGAAGGGTGGAGAGGAAAAAATGTGAGAAAATAAATAGAGGGTGAAGACAAGTGAGACAAGAAAGGAAGTAAAAAGTAATAAAAGAAGTAAAAAGAAGTAATGATGAGAGAGAGAGAGAGAGAGAGAGAGAGAGAGAGAGAGAGAGAGAGAGAGAGAGAGAGAGAGAGAGAGTATAATGGAGGAAGATATATGTGGATTAGGAATAATTAGGAATAGGAATAAGAGACCAGCAGGAATTTTTGAAGATTATTACTATTTTCTTGTTTTATTTCTTTGTCTTTTGAAGTATAGTATTATTATCTCCTCCTTTTTCTTCTTCCTTTCTTTCTTCTTTCGCCTCCTTTATCTGAAGAAGTTGTGTGTGTGTGTGTGTGTGTGTGTGTGTGTGTGTGTGTGTGTGTGTGTGTGTGTGTGCGTGCGTGTGCGTGTGCGTGAGTGTGCTTGTCTTCCACTGCGTTCATACACAATTCATAGCAACGTGACCGAGTGAGAGAAAGAAGATAGACATGCCATTAAAATCACAACATCTTCCCTTCACTCCTAGGAAGACGACACGCGCTGCCTTCAGTCTGAGAGGCCCGAGGGGAGACGAGGAGGCCAAGGGGAGAGACGAGGTAACTGACGGGAGACGAGGGGAGTGTGGCGCGGGGGAAGAGGGGGGTACGAGAGGACGTGGGACATATTATTACAATGCAGGGAGTGAAATTTTCTGAAGGCCACGTCAGGCGAGAGGAAATGGCGATGAATAGAGATAAATATTTACTTCAGTGAGAGAGAGAGAGAGAGAGAGAGAGAGAGAGAGAGAGAGAGAGAGAGAGGATTTTAACCTTACAAAGACCTCCTTATATTTCCCTATAGAAAAATAAATGAGATAAGTCTGAGTTGTGGCTGGGCAAACTCCATCTCTCTCTCTCTCTCTCTGCGGCACTGATTAGTAGAGTGCACGCCGTAATGTACCAATTGGAGGTATGAAACTCGTGTGTGTGAGGCGGAAGTGAGTCTCTTTATTCTTTTCAGTCTCCCCCTTTTAGTTTGTTGCCGGCCATATAGAAAACGCGTTGGAGGGTCCCGCTTGGTCCCGCCAGACTGACTGGATGCGTGTTTACTATACCATTTCAGGAGCACTTTGGGGGATTCACGCTTTTATTTTTTGTTTTGTTTTAGTTACACCTTGATATGAACCCGCGAGATGAATTGGGAGGGAAGGAATGAGAGGGATGTATAGAATAGAGAGGTACACAGAAAGAGAGGTATATATATAGTGAGATACAGAGAGAACAAAGGAGAGGGAAAAATATGCCCAGATGTATGTGCTTAGGAGATAGAGAAACGGATGTAGAAAGTGCTATATCTTTACATTCCTTTGTTTTACGCATCACAATTACGTGTTTTGGTGTTTTAGTGTGTTTTCAATTTGTTTTCTTTTTGTAAGAGGAGAAAATGGCCAAGAGCAACAAAATATAGAAAAAAAGGCCCACTTAATTGCCAGTCCCTTGCAGGTGAAAGAATCAGCCGAAAGAAATGGACAAATATCTTGAAACCATGGTATTATGTGATAGATAGATAAAAAAGATAAGAAAAAAATATGATATGACTGTTTTCGTGTTCCACCATAGACACGTTACCTTATAATACATTTGTTTCTCCTCTTTCAAAAACTACACATAAAACCGAATCTTTTTAGTAGAATTTAAAAATGAAGAAAGACAAACTATATAGACAAACCATTTTACCTACCTTATTATTCTCTTTATCCACTAAGGTAAAGAAGAAAACCCTCAAGAACAAGTTAATGTAAAAAAAATATATTCTATACTTTTCCAACACATATTTACTTAAGAAAACCCTAAAAAGTGAACATAAAAAGCCAAAACCCCCTTAACTAACCTTGTCTTTATCTCCAGAGTTATAAAAGAGAGGCCGTGATGGAACAGAGGATGAGGGACAAGAGTGAAGCGTGTAAGTAGGCGAGATAAGGATAAGGGTGTAGATAAGGAGTGTATCGATCACCTTGGAGAACAGAGTAGGCTCACACACTACCCGCCGCCTCGCTAATGGGTCAGGTGTAGCGGCGGCAGAAGGAGGAGGAGGAGGAGGAGGAGGAGGAGGAGGAGGAGGAGGAGGAGGAGGAAGAGGAGACGCTTCTGTGTGTTGTGCGAGTCTGGTCCAACAAGGCACGGTGTGTTTGGATACATAATAAACTCTCTCAAACCTTCCATTCCCTCCTTTACTCCCCCCTCCTTCCTTCCTTCCTCTCCCCTTTCCCTCATTCGCTTTCCCTCACTTAGCCTCTCCCCTCATTTCTCCTCTCCCTCTTTCTGCCTTTACCGATCTCGTCTCTGTGGTACCGTTGTCCTCTCTCCTCCTCCTCCTCCTCCTCCCTCGCTCTCTTCCCTCTCTCTTCCCCCTCTCTCTCTCTCTCTCTATCTCCTTTCTCCGGTAACGTCTCAAATTTCCTCTTCCTTTACCGTATGCTTTTTGTTGCTTTTATCTCTGTTCTCTCTCTGCCTCGTGTTTTTCCTTCCTTTTACTCCTCTTCCTTGTTCTACGCTCTCTTGCTTCCTCTCTCCTCTTTCTCTCTGTTTCCTTCTTTCCGTTATTTCCTTTCCGTTCCTACTCTCTTGTTATTGCCTTACCTTGATATCACTGTATTCTCTCTTTTGCGTTCTCCTTTGCCTCTTTCTCTTTTGCTCTTCATGTATTTCCTTTTTCCTTTGCTTCTCCCTTCTTGTTATATCTTTTGTTTCTATATGCTCTTATCTCACTTCTTATTCTTTGTAGGTCTTTTTTTTTATTTTATTCTACTTCTTCTCTCTACTCTTCCTTTATCTTCTTTAATAGCTTCTCTCTGTCTCGTTTTTTGTCACATTTCCATCTCAATTTTTACCTTCTCCTATGTCCTTTTCTGCCCATTCCCCATCTCCTCCTCCTCCTCCTCCTCTATACCCTCCGGCTCTTTCAGAAATGATTTTATGGAAGAACTTTAAGCCTGCTCTTACTCGTTTACGGGAATGGAATATTCATCTCCTTTACGTGTACGAAGTTACCAAACAAAAAAGTGTAAACGTGGTAGCATGTTCCGTAGTCCCCGCGTGTGTGTATATGTGTGGTGTGTGTGTGCGTGCGCGTGTATAATGAATGTGTGATGGTGTGACGCGTATCGTAACTCTAGTGACGTGCCTTTTACATAACGCCATCAACAAGCCACGGTTTGATGCGACACAATGGGGAGTGAGTTATTGAAGGATAGCACATGACACTTCAAATCGATTCCTTTGCCTCCTTTCTCCTGGCGGTGCTAAGTATGCCGCACACCTCTACGACACGTGTTGGGATGCTGCCGTGAACCCTGAGTGAATGTTCTCTTATGTATTCCGCTTCGCTTGAGAATAACTAACTTGCTTCTATGGAAAAGTTGTGAAGTCTGCTTTTAGTTTACGAAGATAAATTTCTATTGAATTCCTGTCACTCGGGAAGAAAAGTTTGCACCTCATGTTGACCTGTTTCTATTTTTATGTACACGTGGATGTGGGGAACTTTTCGTTATTTTTATTATTACTTAATGTTCAGGAGAAAGCAGGGAAGGTCAAATTCTTAAGGTATAGGTTGAGGTGAAGGGTGGAGACTCTTAAAAGTGTGTTAGTTTCAAAGTATCGAGTCTATCTTGAAACACAGACTCTTCATTATACGGTCTCTTCATTCCCTCCTCTTCACCCTTTCCTCCTCCTCCTCCTCCTCCTCCTCCTCCTCCTCCTCCTCCTCCTCCTCCTCCTCGTCGTCGTCCTCTTCCTCGCTGGTTTGTCAAAGAGCGCCGCCAAACAGCCCGGCCCATTAACGAGCGCGGTACACATCCCCCTTGCTGTTGGTGCGCCGAGTGACGCCTCGCTACTCTGTTTACAGTTTCAGCAATCTTCGACGGACGCTGTATCCGCCGCGTCGTGTGTGTGTGTGTGTGTGTGTGTGTGTGTGTGTGTGTGTGTGTGTGTGTGTGTGTGTGTGTGTGTGTGTGTGTGTGTGTCATGGGGTAGAGGTAAAAAAAAAAAGAACGGTGAATAGAAAAATAAGAAAGATAAAGGTTAGATGTCAATAAGTAGGTAAAAAAAGCAATGAAAGAATATAAATTAAATGATAACAAATTGAAAAAAAAATGAAATAAAAGACGAAAGATAAAAATAGAGACAATCACATATAAAAGCAAATTGAAAAAAAAAAAAGAAACAAGAGAACAAGAAAAAAGTACACGGCAAGCGAAGAAACTAAGAAATGAGAAAAGAAGGAAAATAGCAAAGAAAAACCAAAATGCACTAAAGAAACTCGAGTATTTTTTGCACCACACTGTTTACAAGTTGCTGCCTTTCGTCTTAATGGCCCGATTGAAAAACAAGTGACCAAAACAGACAAGAAAAAGATGTAGAGCTAACTTAATGGCTTTTTTGCTGTTTCTTACTGTATACAAGTGGTGAGGGGAAAGCAAGAGAAGGGAGAGAGGGAGAGGGAGAGAGGGAGAGAGTGCTGATGTCGCTGTAGTATCAGATAACACGGAGTAGGAGGAAAGATATGGGAGGGAGAGGAAAAAGGATAGGGGAGGAGGAAGAGAGGGGAGAGAGGAGAGAAAATGCTTAGTAAAGGGAAAGAGACAAAGGTTAATACAGTTAGAGAGAGAGAGAGAGAGAGAGAGAGAGAGAGAGAGAGAGAGAGAGAGAGAGAGAGAGGTGGGGAATAAAGACGTCTCTCTCTCTCTCTCTCTCTCTCTCTCTCTCTCTCTCTCTTTCTTTCTTTCTTTCTTTCTTTCTTCTCTCTCTCTCTCTCTCTCTCTCTCTCTCTCTCTCTCTCTCTCTCTCATTGGTTAAACTTCCTTTTATCCGACATTTCCTCCTCTTCCTGTTTTCTCCTCCGCCTCTTTCCTTCCATTCTCCAGAACTCGCCTCTTTTACCTCCTAATCGCTTCTCTCCCATGATTCACTCCTCCTCCTCCTCCTCCTCCTCCTCCTTCTCCTCCTCCTCCTCCTCCTCAGCTGAATTATCTCTCCGTTCGTGATTTCTTCTCTCTATTATGTGTTCACTATTTTTCTAAGGCTTCCTCTTTCCTTTTTCCTCTTCGTTGTATTCCTCCTCTTTCTCCTCTTCTTTTTCCTCGTCCTCCTCCTCCTCCTCCTCCTCGTCCTTCTCCTTCTCTTACTTTTATCTCCTTTCTTCCTTATTCGTTTTCTTCGTCGAACAAATGTTGGCTTTTTTTTTCCTCTTTATCTTCGTTGTTCTGAGTATTTCCTGTTTTACTATGTTCCTCTTCTCTCTCTCTCTCTCTCTCTCTCTCTCTCTCTCTCTCTCTCTCTCTCTCTCTCTTGCTTTATTTGCCTCTCTCACGTTTTCTTCTTTCTTTTGTTCTTTTTACTCGACAAGTTTTGACTTATTTTGTTATTCTCTTTGACATTTTTTTTGTTTATTTTCTCGTAAATATATCATACCTCCTTTTTACTCTCCCTCCTGCTCTTCTTTCTCCTCCTCCTCCTCCTCCTCCTCCTCCTCCTCCTCCTCCTCCTCCTCCTCCTCCTCGTCGTCGTCGTCGTCGTCATACACACAATTCGAATTCACTACAACACAGATCTTCCTCCTCTTCCTCCACTCATACACTCCTCCTCCTCCTCCTCCTCCTCCTCCTCCTCCTCCTCCTCCTCCTCCTCCAAACACATTCATTCTGGGGCACTGCCAGGTCAACTCCTCCTTCTCCCTCCCCCTTCCCTCTCCCATCCCCCTCGTCACACCATATGTAAGGGAAGGTAATATGGTCATTATATCCTTACCTTAGAGGAGTCATTTTGGCGAAAACAGACAGGCACGCTTGTGTATCTATTATTTTTTTTTTTTTTTTTTTTTTTCTCCACCCTGTACGTGTGTCTCTCTCCCTCCCTCTCTCCCCCTCCCCCCTCACCTCATCCAGTCCCCCCTCACTCCTTATTCACCCTGTATTTTTAAGGGAATGTATGTGTGTGTGTGTGTGTGTGTGTGTGTGTGTGTGTGTGTGATTCACTGTTTGATCTGCTGCAGTCTCTGACGAGACAGCCAGACGTTACCCTACGGAACGAGCTCAGAGCTCATTATTTCCGATCTTCGGATAGGCCTGAGACCAGGCACACACCACACACCGGGACAACAAGGTCACAACTCCTCGATTTACATCCCGTACCTACTCACTGCTAGGTGAGGGGCTACAAGTGAAAGGAGACACACCCAAATATCTCCACCCGGCCGGGGAATCGAACCCCGGTCCTCTGGCTTGTGAAGCCAGCGCTGTAACCACTGAGCTACCGGGCGTGTGAGTGTGTGTTTGCGTCATGTTCTTGTTTTGTTTTCCCTTGCATCGCTCCTCCTCTTCCTCTTGCTTCTCTTTATCTACCTCCTCCTCCTTCTCCTCCTCCTCCTCCTCCTCCTCCTCCTCCTCCTCCTCCTCCTCCTCCTCCTCTTGTCCTTGGCCTCGTCCTCATCCACTTCTCTTTCACTCTTTCGTTGCATCATTCAGAGAGAGAGAGAGAGAGAGAGAGAGAGAGAGAGAGAGAGAGAGAGAGAGAGAGAGAGAGAGAGAGAGAGAGAGAGAGAGAGAGAGAGAGAGAGAGAGAGAGAGAGAGAGAGAAAGAGAGTGATGTAATGGTGGTAATTATTGACTTGTCTTAAAAAAAAAATGTTCTTGTCTCTCTCTCTCTCTCTCTCTCTCTCTCTCTCTCTCCCCCTCCTATACCTCGCCATCTCATCTCCTCGCCTTATTACAGAGACTTGGCGGAAATGAGGCACCAAATATTCACTCCTTATGAGGTAATCTGCTGCGTAATCCTTCGAGCGATGAGTCAAGTGAGAACAGTAGTGCGGGTGCTTAATGTCGAGGACTAGGAGGAGGAGGAGGAGGAGGAGGAGGAAGAGGAGGAGGAGGACGGGGAGGAGGAGGAGGAGGAGGTATATTGCTGATGAAGGAGGAAGAGGATAAAGACAATAGCAAGATGAACAAAAAATGAGAGGCAAACCTGAAGCAAGAACAGAAGGAGGATAAAGAGGAGGAGGAGGAGGAGGAGGAGGAGGATTGCTAATGAAAGAGGAGGAGGAGGATAAGACAATGGGAAGAGCAATGGAAACGATTTAGAAAAGATACGAGAATAAGGAGGAGAAAGAGAAGAATGCAAAAGTAGTAGAAGAAGACGAAGAAGAAGAAGAAGAAGAAGAAGAAGAAGAAGAAGAAGAAGAAGAAGAAGAAGAAGAAGAAGAAAGAAGGTGCATTGCAGATGAAGAACAAAAAAAATATGAAGAGAAACAAACACGAAAAAATAAAGCAAGAAGAGGAGGAGGAGGAGGAGGAGGAGGAGGAGGAGGAGGAGGAGGAGGAGGAGGAGGAGGAGCATCATAAATAAAGTGAGAGAGTGAGTGACGGAGTGGCAGGAAGCGTGAAGGAATATGTACATACCTGCTTACGTTCAGGTAATTACTAGGAGAGGCAGAGTTAATTAGCAAGAGAAAAAGAGAGAGAGAGAGAGAGAGAGAGAGAGAGAGAGAGAGAGAGAGAGAGAGGGAGAGATGAAGGAAAGTCAAGATAAAGAGGTGTGAGTGAAGAAGGATAGCAGAAAGATGAGGAAAAAGAGGAGGGGGAAATGTAAAAAGTGAAGGAGGAGGAGGAGGAGGAGGAGGAGGAGGAGGAGGAGGAGGAGGAGGAGGAAAGAAGAAGAAGAGGAGGAGATATATATTAAGAAAGTCAAGAAAAGTGAGGTCCGCAAGAAGAGGATGATGAGAGGATGTGTAGGAGGAGGAGGAGGAGGAGGAAAAGGAGGAGGGAGAGCGGAGGAAGACGAGGAAGAAGCATCAGAAGAAGATTCCAAGTGAAGATGACCTCAAAAGAAGGAGGAGGAGGAGGAGGAGGAGGAGGAGGAGGAGGAGGAGGAGGAGGAGGAGGAGGTGGAGAAGGGGAAGAACAGGAGGAAGATAACAACAAAGAGAATGGAAGATAAAAGCTAAGGTAAAAATATTAAGACTGTTTCTGCATCTGAGTCTCGTGCATAAGAAGACGACTGGACACAGGCTTAGAGAGAGAGAGAGAGAGAGAGAGAGAGAGAGAGAGAGAGAGAGAGAGAGAGAGAGAGAGAGAGAGAGAGAGAGAGAGAGAGAGAGAGAGAGAGAGAGAGAGAGAGAGAGAGAGAGAGAGAGAGAGAGAGAGAGAGAGAGAGAACATCAACAAGACCAAAGGTGAATTTAGTGCTGGAAGTTTTCTTGAAGGAGTTTAGGAGAGGTGTTATACGAGAGAGAGAGAGAGAGAGAGAGAGAGAGAGAGAGAGAGAGAGAGAGAGAGAGAGAGAGAGAGAGAGAGAGAGAGAGAGAGAGAGAGAGAGAGAGAGAGAGAGAGAGAGATTACACACTAACACACTCATCCCTTTTTCTGGTAAAGTCTGGAATTCTCTACTTAGTTCTGCATTCTCTCCTTCCTATGACTTGAACTCTTTCAGGAAGGAGTTTTCAAGACACTTATCCTTTAATTTTAGATGATCCTTTGAACTTTTTTTGGGGTATGGGAACTTAATTGACTTGTTCTTCTTTCTCTCTCTATCTTTGGCCTGTTTCCTTATTACATAAAATGAACATAAACTTAATAATCAAAAGAAAGGAACAGTGTAACGTAACTCTCCACATTTTTGACATATTAACGTCTTGAATACTGGGGCACATTTAAACCCTGATATTTGTTTACGATTAAGCCATTTTATTGACATTAGGAAGGGTCTGTGGAGGTAAGAATATTAATGGCCACAGTCTTCACTATCTTAATCCTCCACATTAGTTTCTGAAGACGTATAAAGTCACCATATAGTAAGCAGAATGAATATGAAACGCGTCATGGTGCTGAAGAGGGTAAACAGGGCTGTTGTCTCCGTCTGTATGTACCCCTGTGTATTTGTGTCTGTGTGTGTGTGTTGTATTTAAGGGTACTAAGCAATGTTAATGGCAAAACATTATTAGAAAAAGGCTCACTAACCCTTTCAGTACTGGGACGTTGATATTTTGTGTACGATTAAACCATTTTATTGACATTAGGAATGGTGTATGGAGGTGAGAAGATTAATGGCCGCAGTCTTCACTATCTTAATCCCTCACATGAGTTTCTGAAACTGTATAAAATCACCAAATAGTAAACAGAATGACTATGAAAACGCATCATGGTGCTGAAGGGGTTAAGTAACAAACATTCACCACGACACCCTTGACTTTCACTCTCTTCCGCCTCGTGAGTCACTAAGGGCGACCGACAGTCACGTTTCCTTCACGCAACAGGTTATCGTGAAGAATTAAGTTTTGTTTACACGCCAAAACTGTGAATTCCTCCCAGTCTGTCATTACGTGGCGGTGAAACACGATCATTGGGAGCAGGTAGGAGCAGGTGTGTCTCTAATTAGGAGCAAAGGTACGCTCACTTCTATTCCTCGAAGTGCTACAGGTATAGTTCGCTTCTGCAGGTGAGTTTTTTTTTTTATTTACCTGTGCCTACCTGAGGGATTGGCGTCATTAGTCATCAGCTGGGAATATGTTTTTTTGTATTGTTTCATCTTTTTCTTTTTCATTGATATTTTTTACACATTTTCCTTTTTTCTTTCCTGTGATATGTCAACAATGTCAGAATTCTTTTTTTTTTTTTTTTTTTTTTTTTTTTTTTAGTGGAACTCATGCTTGTATTTTTTCAGTGTCAGAAATTCACATATTTTTGTTTTATTCCTTTTTCGGGGATGGGAGGAGGAGAGAGGGGGTGGAAAGCGGTTTGTTGTAAGTTAGGTTTATTTTCTTATTTTTCTCTCTCAGATGGGGATGGTAGCGTGCTGGAAGGTTACAGGAGGACTAGAAAAAGTAAGTCACCATTATCTTCTCCTCCTCCTCCTCCTCCTCCTCCTCCTCCTCCTCCTCCTCCTCATCCAGCCTTCAATCATTTCTGTCCTCTGCATCCGTTTATTCCAATCCATCCTAACAAAATTTCTTATTCTTTCGTTCCATCTATTTAGTTTTTCTTTTTTTTTTTACCTTACGTTCTTTGTTATCTCTAAACTATTACCCTTTCCAATTGTTTCTCCTATGCTTTTCCATGCTGTCCTTTCATTTCCTTGTATGTTTGTCTTTTATTTCTTATTCTTCAGTGTAATCCTCCAACCACCACGACCACCACCACCACCACCACTGGCGCCACTCCGGAGGGACACGTAAGTACCTCTTCACTTTAACGTGTTGTACTTACCTGAATAATGCAACGCGCTTAAGTATTGCGGGAAGTTTTTAACGCGCGAAGACAGTAAGTGCCCGACCTGGCTTGTGTCTTGGCTTAAGTGTCTGGCTTACTTATCTACTTAACTCTTTCACTGCTATTGGGGCTTTTTTTATTATTTTTAGTATATTTTAGCTCAACTGCGATCTTTATATATGTTACAGCTTCGAAATTTGGGTAATCTATGCATTTTACTCTTTTTTTTTCTCATGTTTTTTAAGAGAATTTGACTCAATGTTTTTAATGTCAATCGGTTCATATCGCTGTGAGAGTTAATGACATTTTTTTTTTTTTTGCATTTTGTTTAGGAATGGTGACAGTGTTAATGGTTGTAATGAGTTTGATGTATCCGATTCGTTTTGTTCGGTTCCATTTCTATATCCGGTTCACTGTATTTGATTTTAATTGATTTTTTTTGTGTGTGTGTGTGTCGCTGCGTCCTGTTCTCTGTTATTGTTTTCTGTGTATAGGTATGCTTGTTATTTTTCCCGTGTTCATATGTCCTTTTAGCTGTGTCCGGTTCCCTATGTCCCTGTGTCCGGTTCTTTGTAGATACTCTCCGTTCTTTCCTGTACGCAGTTCCCTCTGTCCCTCCTCAATTAGTACATTCAAGGAAGAGAAGCACAAAATAATATTAGAGAAACAGAAAGAGCAAAAAGGACAACAGTAACCACCCTCTTCCTTCCCCTGCCACTCCGTCAGCCCGGCAGCTCTTAGTACAGTGAGGGAGGGAAGTAGGGAGACCACTAGCACTCTGCCGTATAAAATCTCTGTGTCGCCTTTTAGCTTGCCACTCCCTCGCTCCCTCGGCTCCCTCGGCTCTTAGTACAGTCCTGGGCAAAAATAGAGGAACGCCCCACATTGTACAGTTGCGGTCACTTGTCCTGTATTTTTCACCGTCACTGTGTTTTGAATCTTGCTTGTGTTTTAGTGTTAGTGTTTCCTGATGACGTGTTTTTTATATTCATTCTGCTTACTTGCTTACTATTTGGTGATTTATACAGCT
>NC_059299.1:5842479-5889979 GCF_017591435.1 Portunus trituberculatus
GCATGCAGGTTATGAAGTGCTCACCTGGTCATACTCGCTCAGGTAAAAGCAGGTGAAGGGAACAAATAGAAAAGTGTGTAGTCTTGATTCAGCTTTGTGTGTGTGTGTGTGTGTGTGTGTGTGTGTGTGTGTGAGAGAGAGAGAGAGAGAGAGAGAGAGAGAGAGAGAGAGAGAGAGAGAGAGAGAGAGAGAGAGAGAGAGAGAGAGAGAGAGAGAGATTGTAGTTTATGTATTTACTTCCATTATTAGTTTTATTTTGTATATATGTATGTGTTTATGTATGTATGTATGTATGTATGTATGTATGTGTGTATGTGTGGTTTGTTTTTAGTTTTTTATTTTGTTTTATCATACATTAATTTATTTTACTTACTTAGTTTTTTTTTTTCTTTTTTTTTCTTTCGCCTTTATTAATTTAGTTTGATTTATTGTTAGTTAATTTGTAAGATGTTAGGAATATTTGTCTCTTGATTTTTGTTCTTCCCATGTCATTTTTTTTATAAGGAATCACACTGCCTTAAATTCACCCAATATTATATCCACCTAATTTATTTACCCTTTGTCTTGTCATTATTTTCTTTTCCTTCTCCTCCTTATACTCAAAAACTTCTTCATCTTCATTGTCCTCAGTTTTGCATATTCACCTTTTCATCTCCTCCTCTTCCTCTTCCTCTTCTTCCTCTTCCTCCTCCTCCATTACCATCCTTGCAAAACCAGACTCTTACAGACAATAGCAGCAAGTTGGGCATTTAAAAATATAGCGTCGTAGAGTCCAATAATTAGGTAAAGAGGAGGAAAACGCCCCAAGAGGAAGAAGAATAGGGACTCAAGGGGGCAAGAGGAGGGGGCTAATGGGCACTGCGGGGTAAGAAGAAGTTTGGAGCGGTGGAAGAGCGTGTAAGAGAAGTTCTTTTTTGTCTTTTTATTTCTATCCTTTTTGCTTCTTCCTTTTTTTTTCTATCCATTTTTCATATTCTTTGTTCGTCTTTTTTTTCTTATTTTTTCGTTTATCATGTTGCTATAGTGAAGGAATAGATGAATGGAGAGAAGGAGGGACGAAAGAAAGGGCATGAAAATAAAGGGAAGAGGAATAAAGGAGTAGAGAAAAGTCTTTCCTCTTTTTGCTACTCTTGAAAAACGAATATGGAAACAGAGAGAAAGAAGAAGGAAAAAAGTAGAGGGTGATTTTTTCCTGGTCCACTAGTAAAGAAATGGAAAAATAGAGAAAAAAAAGAAGGAATTAAGAGAAAAAAAGTATTTACTAAAGGAATAAGAAAAAAAAGAAGAGAGGCAAAAAAGGTCAGATTGGCGAGTAGGAGCATGAAGCATGTAACCTTGACTTATTGACCTTCAGCCCTCTGGTCTAGGATTCTGGAGGAGTAAAAGTCCTGGTTAAGATGAGTCGTGAAGCCAAGAGTGAAGCCCCAGGAGAGTTTCGAATCTCCCACATGAATTCTGAGTTCCGAGATAAAGTTCATTCGACTCATGTTTCGAAGCTTCGCGGAAATGTCGAAATCTTTTGAGCGGTGTCTCGCTAATTTTGGAAATGCGGTGGAGAATTACTATGTTGAATTCTGGAGGGAGAATGCGTATTTTGTTAATAAGTTTGTGATACGATAGCAATGTCATTTATGTATATATATTTTTGATTATGAGTAATGTAAAACTAATATAGAATGAGATTTCGAACACAAGGGCACTGAAAATGAATGATATCAGACACTAAACATAAAAACAATAATTGAGTTTGGAGTTTATGATGCAAGAACAATGTAGGATTGATATAGTGCTAAATTATCATAAAGGATAATGCAAAACTAATGTAGAACCGGATTTGAAACACAAGAGCTTTAAAGAATTAATAATATTAGACTCTTAACAGAAATACCAATGTAAGATACACGTTATGTCAAGTATTGTGAACATTTAGCCACCTCCTTACTGAATCACAGAGACGACAAAGCGAAATATGAACAAAACCAACTAAAATAACCGCAGACACGACAGGAAACACTCATGAGGGGACAGAAAAACAACTTACAGTAATAAAACAGAGCAAAACATTGAAAATAGACTCTAAATATGCGCTGTGATAACCCTGAGCTATATAAACCAGAGCGAGAGAGAGAGAGAGAGAGAGAGAGCTGTGATACCAAAGACTGAAACTAAACTTACTGCACATGAGACCTACCCTACCTCCCTTCCCCCTCACCAAACCCCCTTCCTTTACAGAACTCCGCCCCTTCAGGAGAGAACCTCGTAAATGAAGCGATAACTTTCACAGCTTAATATACTGTGAGCGTTAGAGGGCGGCTCTATGGCGGTCATTCCGGAAAGGTCGAGCGAAGTTCCTGAAATGATTCGGACACATAGATCTCGTTTTTAAAGCCCCGGCGATCATAAGCGTAAGGAAATGATTGTGGCTGAGGGCATTGTGGCGCACGGGAGCAGTTTGAGGTCCAGGGGGAAGGGAGATGGGGGGTAAAAATCATAGGTGTAAATTAGGAGGAGGATAAAGGTGAATGGGTGAGTGTAGGTGAGTTAAGGTGAGTGCCAATGTGTTGCGGAGTGTAAAGGGTGAGGTGTAATGGTCGTTGGTGTGAGTCGTAGGTGTTATGAGGGTAAAGAGTAGGTAGGAGTGGGAAAGGTGAGGGTGTGAGGGCGTGAATGAAAGATTGTTGTGTGTGTGTGTGTGTGTGTGTGTGTGTGTGTGTGTGTGTGTGTGTGTTAGGTATGTATGTAAGGGATAGGATGTGAGTTACAATGCTTATCCTTAAACTTGTACCGTTAGAGAGAGAGAGAGAGAGAGAGAGAGAGAGAGAGAGAGAGAGAGAGAGAGAGAGAGAGAGAGAGAGAGGAGTAGAGTGGGAGTGTTTTGAAGTAAGAGTCTGAATTGGAGGTGCTCGTGATGAAATGAACGATTGGGACTGATTGGGGAGTACGTGCTTGCAACAACTTCATGGTGGGTTCAGAATCTACGCAGTTTTTTTTTAGCTTTGTTTTTTATCAGTTATCGTTCGAAGTAACAAAAATCTATCCGAAAAAGCGCACAAATATTAAGAACTTTCTCCCACAAGTGAAAAAAACAACGAAATTCTTGACTCCTTCATTACCAGGACACATTTCCATATCCATTCTGCTTACTATATGATGATTTTATACAGCCTCAGAAATTCATGTGGGGGATTAAGATAACGAAGACTGTGCATTAATCTTCTGATCTCCATAGACCCTTCCTGATGTAAGTAAAATCGTCTAATCACACCCAAAACTCAAGGCATAAAAGCGTCCTAGTACTGAAAGCATTAAAAGTAAACTTATAACCATTATATTAAAACTTGTAAATGAATATTGTAGAACTGTGAGGATATAGCAGGCAGAAAGTGGAAGTGATTGTATATTGTGTGGATAACAGGTAATACTAATGGAGAATTATGTGATACTGTTCTGTGAAAGGGATTTGGGAGTTCTGAATGGCAATAAGTGGAGTTAGGATGAAATACGATCAGTGGTAATAGAAGTGGTAAAACTATATGTGGTGGAAATAAAGTGGTTTTAGTGGGATGGAGTTAAGTGGAAGGGGATATAACCAGTGGGAATTGAAGTGGTATTAGTGCGGTGGAAGGTGGAGGTAGGTGGAATGGAATGGTATATAGTCATTGGAAGGAGTGGTTGTAATAGTTGGTGGTGGAAATAAGGTAGAGGAAGGTGGAATGGAATGGAATATGGCCAGGTGGAGGAGTGGTGGTAATAGTGGAGTACGGTGGAGCAGGGAGCAGCAGGGCCGGCAGGAGCAGTGTCAGGCAGAGCAGTTTCAGAAATTATAAGCAGGGAACTTTTTACATTTGGGACTCACAACTGCATTTAAATATGAAAGTTTGCAAAGGGAAAAAAAGAGAAAGGGAAGACTAGAGAGGATAACCTTTGCATACTGCTTATCCAACCTGACTTTCTCTTTTTTTTTTCATGTGAAGCCCGCTCTCCGCCTGCGTCCCCCACCCCACAGCCCCCCGTCAAAAAAAAAAAAAAAAAAGATCAACCCAGTAACTTTTCTCCTTAACAGAGTAACGCAACTTTAACTCTTGTCCTCCACAAACTTTTTTTTTCCCACAGATTTATTTTTTTCACCTGTCCTTTCACATCTTTTCTTTCCTGCCACATCTTTCCTTCACCTGTTACGAGTTAATTGCTCACCTGCGTCTCTCCATGCACAATACACCTGTGATTCTATTCTAAACATGGATATCTATAGCAGCAGTCACATGATCCTGTTGCTGCGTCGGTAGTCAATCATTCATTCATCAGTCAGTCAGTCAGTCAGTCAGTCAGTCAGTCAGTCATTTAGTCTTTGTATTATCTCACCTGTGCTTTCTTTGTTCTCTTTTCTCAAATTTTCTCACTCAATGCCTCCCACCTCACCTCATTATCCTGAGAGAGAGAGAGAGAGAGAGAGAGAGAGAGAGAGAGAGAGAGAGAGAGAGAGAGAGAGAGAGAGAGAGAGAGAGAGAAGTAGAGAACAAGAGTTTACGGTCAAAGTTCAGAGGACGAGACTTTTTCCTTTCTTTTTTTATCTGTGTTTTTTTTTTCTCTCTCTCTCTTTGGTTCCTTAAGTTTCAGGAAGATAGAGCGAAAAACTAGAGAGGGTTATATAGTGGTAGTACGTGTGAAACTCTCTCTCTCTCTCTCTCTCTCTCTCTCTCTCTCTCTCTCTCTCTCTCTCTCTCTCTCTCTCTCTCTCTACTTATCTATGTACACGCTGTTCTTCTTTCTACTCTCCCTGTCACGACAAGAGCCCTTCCTTGATTCCCCTTCCTTTAACCTTATCGCGTTTCTCTTATTCCCTTCCACTCTTCCCTTCTTCCTTTCTCTCGTTCCTTCTTTTCATCCTTCTCATTGCGTCCTTTCATCCTCATTCACCCGTGAAGCAGTGGCCAATCAACTCTTCTCTCTCTCTCTCTCTCTCTCTCTCTCTCTCTCTCTCTCTCTCTCTCTCGGTCTCATTCTCCTTCATAACTCAAACAATCGGGATCGAACCTGCAAATCTTCGCGAAACTAGCAGATCTGAGTTGAAATCGCACGCTCTTCCGGAACCTCCTGACCCGGAATCTTGCACGCCCGAGTAGAGCGCAACGAGGGAGGCAAATAAAAGGCTGTGTTAGCAGATAATTAGTCATTCCCAGTAATCCCGGTGTAGATATAAAGGTGAGGCACGTCGGTACAAGAAATTAAGCAGAAGTTGGTCTGATTATAAAAGTAACTTACTGGGAAGTGCTGTGAGGAATGCCTGATGCCTTCCCGGGATACCTGATCGAAGGATGGAAGAATAAAGGAAGGAGATTAAGGAAAAATGGAAATGTTGTATGAAGAATGTGGTATGTAAATGAAGTTAAGGGAAACCAGCGTGACGTGAAAGTATATTACGTAGAAGCGTTGTAAGAAATGTTTAATTAGTTCCTGTTATTGTGGTAGAAAGATATGAAGGTGAAGGAGTGAAGATTAAAAAATGAAATGAAACTGCAGTGTAAAAAATGCGGTATGTTTATTAAATTTAACAAAATTAATGTGATATGAAAACTTCCTGACACCTTCCTGGGATGAGTTGTCGCGTAAATAACAAAAAAAAATAATAAAGGAATAAAGATTAGAAGAAAACAATGTGTATGCAAATGAAATTAAGCAGAATTTGTGTGATATGAAAGCGTCTTATTTTGAAGTGTTATGAAGAGTTTCTGATACTTCCTGGATGTGAAGATGAAAGAGTGAAGGTCGAAAGAAAAACAGGAAAATACTTTGTTCAGAATGCTGTGTAAATGGAAATAAACGAAGTCTTGTATAACTTCACTGTCTCTTACGTAAGGAAATCGTGATGTGTTCCGCGAATAGGTGAGTCGAAAAATCCAGAACAGGTAATGAGTACAAGGATAATTTGCTTTGTTGAATGAAAAATATATCACGGAAAGTTAGTAGGATCAACTTGAATGAACTATAAGTAATTGCCCCTTCTGAAAGTTCCTAGAAATTCGAGACTAGTTTGAGAGGGAAAAAAATGTAGGAAAATTGTAAGGAGAGGAAAACGAGAAGAAGAAAAATGAAGAAGATAAACAAGAAAAACAAAAACCATGAAGATAAAAAAAAATTAAACATGTAATAGAAAAAAATCAAAAAAAATGAAGTTACAAATAGAAATAAGGTAAAAGAAAAGAGAAAAACATTACACAGCATAGAAAAAAAAAGAGGAAAGACAAAGTTGACAGAAGCAGAGAACAGAAAAAGCAAAAATCAGAGGAAAAAAAAAACTTAGGATTGAAGAGAAGGATAATGAGTATTTAAGAGGAACCCGAAACCACTATTGTACCTTCGATCTTCAGGTGGTGTGGCTTTAATTGCCTTCATTACTTGAGAGAGAGAGAGAGAGAGAGAGAGAGAGAGAGAGAGAGAGAGAGAGAGAGTAGTGAGTCTTGTTTTGTTTCAGTCATAATGGCGCGCGTCTGTCCGGATGTGTCCTTAATGGCGCATGAAGGAGGAGGAGCAGGAGGAGGAGGAGGAGGAGGAGGAGGAGGAGGAGGAGGAGGAGGAGGAGGAGGAGGAGGAGGATTGGGTGAAAACGAGAATATACTGCAATTCATAGCAAATTATGAGGTTAAGACACACACACAGAGAGAGAGAGAGAGAGAGAGAGAGAGAGAGAGAGAGAGAGAGAGAGAGAGAGAGAGAGAGAGAGAGAGACCTAAAGGGGCATCGCTACATGAGACCCAAAAAAGGAAGGAAAAAAAAGGTAAAGGGTAAAAAAGCTTCAATTTAGGTCTGCACACGTAACTTTTTCTCCTCTCTCAGGTAAGGAATTGTTGGTTGGAGGGAAGTTTTCCGGGTAAGATTGACCGCTTGAGGGGAGGAAAGAAGAGCAGGAGGAAAGAAAGGGTCATTGAGGTTCTGTTTCCCTTATTTTTTTCCCTTTTTTCTCCTATTTTTTCCCCTCAACTCCTCCATCGCATCTTATTTTATTTTCTCACTTTCTTTTTCTCGAATTCTCATGCTTATGTTCTCTCTCTCTCTCTCTCTCTCTCTCTCTCTCTCTCTCTCTCTCTCTCTCTCTCTCTCTCTCTCTCTCTCTCTCTCTCTCTCTCTCTCTCTCTCTCTCTCTCTCTCTCTCTCTCTCTCTCTCTCTCTCTCTCTCTCTCTCTCTCTCTCTCTCTCTCTCTCTCTCTCTCTCTCTCGCCACTTAAGGTAAGAACATTTTCCACTCCACTCTATTTTTTCCTCTCTTCCTATGACGCTTACTTCCTGAACTCTCTCCCTCCCTCTCTCCCTCCCCCTCCTTTCTTCCTTCCTTCCTTCCTTCCTTCCTTTCTTCCTTTCTTCCTTCCTTTCTTCCTTCCTTCCTTCTTTCTTCCTGCTCCAAGTCTTCCTCTCTCTCTCTCTCTCTCTCTCTCTCTCTCTCTCTCTCTCTCTCTCTCTCTCTCTCTCTCTCTCTCTCTCTCTCTCTCTCTCTCTCTCTCTCTCTCTCTCTCTCTCTCTCTCTCTCTCTTACTCTTTCATTCTTTCTCTGTAGGTTTATTTCTTTTCTGTTTATATGTCGTTGTGTGTGTGTGTGTGTGTGTGTGTGTGTGTGTGTGTGTGTGTGTGTGTGTGTGTGTGTGTGTGTGTGTGTGTGTGTGTGTGTGTGTGTGTATCTTTCAGCCTGCCATTCTATGTATTCGTATTTGTCTATCCGTATACATCTGTCAAATATATATGAATATTCTCTCTCTCTCTCTCTCTCTCTCTCTCTCTCTCTCTCTCTCTCTCTCTCTCTCTCTCTCTCTCTCTCTCTCTCTCTCTCTCTCTCTCTCTCTCTCTCTCTCTCTCTCTCTCTCTCTCTCTCTCTCTCTCTCTCTCTCTACCTTTGTCCCAACATCTGCTCTGAGCTAACAATGGCAACAGTGATTCCTAGACGTAAATTGGCTGTTAATCTCGCACAATGGGAAGCTCGCCGTGGCCTGAGTCAAGGGGACGCTGTTCATGCATATTCCAGGACCCAAAAACTGCCGTGTCCTCAGATAAGCAAAGATGTGAGTTAATATTTCCCCATCGTAAATCTACACTTGAGGAGACTGACTTGAAACGCTTCGCTCCTCTCACCACAACTGTTTTCCAAGGCCACAGGGACGGTTAGGCAGGTTTTCAAGAGTCTTTCCTTTTTGTCATGTGAAAATTGTGTTTATCTGTTGCTTGAAAGACTAAAAATTCCTTCGAAATTCGTTTTGTTTCAATTTGAGTGTTTGGAAAGTCGTGGAGGTGAAGTGGAGAAGTGTTTCAGAATATGTTTCAGGGAATATGGTTTTGAGACCGAGTGACTCTCTCTCTCTCTCTCTCTCTCTCTCTCTCTCTCTCTCTCTCTCTCCGTGCACCTTTCTGCTCTACCTTGATAAGCTTCTGTGTGTGTGTGTGTGTGTGTGTGTGTGTGTGTGTGTGTGCTAGGGAAAAGAGTATGTGAATTTGTGTATTGTGGCAGCAGCAGCAATAGTAGTAGTAGTAGTAGTAGTAGTAGTAGTAGTAGTAGTAGTAGTAGTAGTAATAGTAGCACCAACAACAGACTAGTGTTAAAACAATCCCTATGCTACTGAATTCACACATGTAGCAGTTCGTGTTGCAGTATTATTTAGGTCACAAGAAGGCGGCAGGAGTTTTGTGAGTCAGGATTGAATCAGACGTGGAAACGAGAGCGGGCAGCAGGATCGAAGAGCGGGATGGATGACTGGGATTCTTCAGAGGGAAACTTTTTTGACTGAACTAATGTGGGTTGTTTAGCTGGCTGCTGAGAGAGAGAGAGAGAGAGAGAGAGAGAGAGAGAGAGAGAGGAGAGGGAGAGTTAAGTACGATTTCAAACCACAATTTCTGAGTAATGGAAGGATTGATAGACGAAAACTAAAAGGCAAAAGAAATGAAGGAATTTATAAAGACAACTCAGGTGTGGAACTTAATAGCTACTCACCTGAGAATACAACGAAAATTGTGCACAAACAAGAGGAAAATGTGACTCAGATGCGAGGCTCCACTCCATTATGTGTTTGATTGCCGTGACACTTCCAAACATGTACACACACACACACACACACACACACACACACACACACACACACACACACACACACACACACACACACACACACACACACACACACACACACACACACACACACACACACACACACACGTACGAATAACATAAACGTATGAATATATGGTGTAAGTTTGGCGGAATTGTAACTGGGACACTCCACACACACACACACACACACACACACACACACACACACACACACACACACACACACACACACACACACACACACACACACACACACACACACACACACACACACACACACCTAACTTGTATTTCATGTAGACATAGAGTGGTCCTCTCACGCACACGCATAACAAACGCACATGACATTTAACCCTTGCCGGAGCTTGCGAGTACACGTACATAGACTTTATGTCTGTGTACGTGTGTGTGTGTGTGTGTGTGTGTGTGTGTGTGTGTGTGTGTGTGTGTGTGTGTGTGGGCTAAGTCATCTCATTGCAGGATTGCAGGTAAGACGCAGAGAGAGAGAGAGAGAGAGAGAGAGAGAGAGAGAGAGAGAGAGAGAGAGAGAGAGAGATCCTGTGGGTGCGGTTGGAGTTTGCTTTCTGTTATTGAACGTACAGAGAGAGAGAGAGAGAGAGAGAGAGAGAGAGAGAGAGAGAGAGAGAGAGAGAGAGAGAGAGAGAGAGAGAGAAAGAAATTGATATAAAGCGTAGATAAGCCTGGCAATAGATATTTAATTTTTTTCTCTTTATTAACCTCAATTTTTCTTCCCACTTGTCTTCCACCTCTTCATTCTGGTCCTTCCTCCTCCTCCTCCTCCTCCTCCTCCTCCTCCTCCTCCTCCTCCTCCTCCTCCTCCTCCTCCTCCTCCTCCTCCTCCTCCTCCTCCTCCTCCCTGAAGCGATTAATGGATCTTAAATCATACGACTCTCCCAACGTCCTGCTCTCCTCTCCTCTCTCTCCTTTACTTCCTTTTCTCTCTCTCTCTCTCTCTCTCTCTCTCTCTCTCTCTCTCTCTCTCTCTCTCCTCGCTACTCGGTTTCCAGTAATCTCTTTCCATCCCTTCTTTCCTTGCACCCTTCTTGCTCTTAATTTTTTTCCTCCTTCCTTTCTTCCTTCCCTCTCCACCTGCCTATCTAATTACCTGTGTCTACCTACTGGCTCTTTTTTTCCCCATAACCTTTAGGAATCAAATCTTTCTCGAGAAAAACATTCATAAATTGAGTTCTTCGTTACCGCAGATAAGTGGGCGATTTCCAGTGTATGTGTGTGTGTGTGTGTGTTTATGGAAAGAAGAAATAATGAAGCATAGAAAGAGAGATAAGGAAGGTGGAAGGAACGGAGGAAAATGGAAACGAGAAAGGGAAGAGAAAGAGGAACTAGTTAGATACAGAAGAACAGAAAATAGAAAGGGGGAATGCAGAGACAAGAGAGAGAATAACAGAAAGAGACTTAAAACCGAAACAGAAAGAGGAAGAACAAATGGAGGCGTTAAAGACGAAGAAAGAAAAAGAAAAACACGTACTACAATACGCAAAAAAAACATGAATAAAGGAGTAGAGAGAACAGTAAGAAGAGGAACAGGACGAAAGAAAAGACTGGATGGGAAGAAACAGAAATAGAAGGAGGAGGAGGAGAACCAAATGGAGCAGTAAAAGGGAAAGATATGAGTTCTGGGTATTTCAAGAGCAATCAGATATCACTATGAATATAACAGTTACCTTTACCTGTACGTAAGAATAGGTGATACTGACACACCTGAAGAAAGAGAGAGAGAGAGAGAGAGAGAGAGAGAGAGAGAGAGAGAGAGAGAGAGAGAGAGTGAGTCTTTATCTGACGTATCTGATTCTAACAAAACATTTTCACATATGGGAGCAGTGATGGAATGCACATACGTTGATGAATAACTATACACATGTTCCTCTTCGCACGCCTTTAACAAGTATACACGCAACCTGACTATGTATACACGACCGCTAGAAATAAAAGTGTGCTCGGATATATACAGAAATGGAGAGAGGGAACGAGAAACAGCAACAGAGAGATAGACGGATAGAAAGATTGATAGACAAACGGATGAATAAAAGATTACCTGACATATTGAGAGAGAGAGAGAGAGAGAGAGAGAGAGAGAGAGAGAGAGAGAGAGAGAGAGAGAGAGAGAGAGAGAGAGAGAGAGTGAACGAACTGGCTCAATATGCAGTAAGACGACACAGAGCACGCAAAGAAGAATAAGAAATGAGATAGATACAAAATACATTACATTGCCCTAGAAAATTTCGTGCACAAGGAGGAAAAAATAAGAAGAAGCAACACGAAAGCAAGGAAAAGAAGAAGAGGAAGAGGACATGAATATATTAAAGATGGAAGATACCGAGAAAGGTGTAGGAGGACGGAGGGAGAGAGGGAGGAGTAAAGGATAGAAGGAAGAAGGATGAAGGAGGATAGAAAGCAAGATTACGAGTATATTCTCCACATTAATTTAACTCTTAAGTTCGTGTTTGCTTAGGCAAGAGCAACATCTCTGAATGGTAAGAAATGTTGAGAGAGAGAGAGAGAGAGAGAGAGAGAGAGAGAGAGAGAGAGAGAGAGAGAGAGAGAGAGAGAGAGAGAGAGAGAGAGAGAGAGAGAGAGAGAGAAATAAAACGCAAATGCACAGGAACCATAAAAATCGACAGGTAAAGAAACGTAAGAGAAAATGAGAAGAAAGTTTAAGGAAAAAAAAAAAATACGAAAAAAAACTGAAAAAAACAAAAAGAAAACAAGAAACACGAAAAAAAACGAATAGAAAAAGAGAGTAGAAAGAAGAAAAGCTTGAACGAAACCTCCCAAAAACCTAAAACTCAAAAAAAAAAAAAAAATGAAAGCAACAGAATAACAAACAAAAAAAAAAAAAATGTGTGAGGAAGAGAATTAGAAATGAGACGAAATGGAGGAGTCAGCACAAAGACAAAGGAAACAAGTTAGGAAAGTTAAAGACCAGAAAGGCACTCGAATTTAAAGAGAGAAAAATAAGAACAACTACACGCCATCAGCGGGTGTACCAGAAACCAATAGCCCGGGCGTGACTCGCTGGAGATTATCAGAAATGGGATAGCAAAAAATTAGACTACCAAACGCCATTGAAGGGAGAGGAATTGAATGGGACGGAGGGATCAACGTAAGGAGGGAGGGAGGAATGAATAGAAGGAGAAAGAAGGACAGGAGGTAAAAAAAAATATGGAGGAGGGAACGCTCATTGTGAGACTGCAAGAGTTCGCCATTAGTGAGTTGTGTCGTGTGTGTGTCATTTTTCTCCGCCAGCCAAGAAAGATGAGACTCTCACACACACACACACACACACACACACACACACACACACACACACACACACACACACACACACACACACACACACACACACACACACACACACACACACATATGCATACAACTTTAAGGACAGTCACTCATGCACACGCACACGAACACATGCACACACACACACACACACACACACACACACACACACACACACACACACACACACACACACACACACACACACACACACACACACACACACACACACACACACACACACAATCTTCCATTTTCTATGTAAGAGGAAAAGTTGGTCAATGGCAACAAAAAGCGAAAAAAGTCGAATAAGTTGTCAGTCCCCTTGCAGGTCTGAGAGTTAACCAAAAAAAAAGGGACAAATGTCTTGAAGCCTTCCTCTTGAATGAAGTCAAGTCATAGGAAGTTGGAAATACAGACGGAGGTAGGGAGATCCAGTGTTTACCAGAGAAAGGTATGAATGATTGAGAGTACTGGTTAACTCTTGCATTAGGGAGTTGGACAGACTAGGGGTGAGAGGAAGAAGACGACTTTGTGTAGCGAGGCCGCAAAGAGAAGGAGAGGCATGCAGTTAGCAAGATGAGAAGAGCAGTTAGCATGAAAATAGCCTTAGAAGACAGCAAGAGATACAACATTCCGGCGTTCAGAAAGAGGCTGAAGACAGTCATGTTATCATACTTGAGAGAGAGGAGAGAAAAAAATAAGAGAATATGAATGCGAACACATTTTATCTCCTTCCTTGTATTAATTGCACACGTACTAAATAATTTTCTGAGTGAATTCCACTTCAAAGACAACTATATATAAAGCAATTTACTATTTTTTTTTATCCCAGATTGACAAATTAAATAAGTTATACCATTATTTTTATTATTATGACTGCACATTGCTGTAGCCATTATTATTAAAAAAGAGAGGAAAACAACTCATTAGATTTTGCTAATTAATCAAACATTTGCAGTTTAATTTCATCCTAGTGAGAAAATTATATAATATCTGTATATTTAAGAGTGCTAGGAGGGAACGTAGGTGTGACTGTGTGTGTGTGTGTGTGTGTGTGTGTGTGTGTGTGTGTGTGTGTGTGTGTGTGTGTGTGTGTTTATTTTTTGGCTTGCTTACCTGTACGTGGGGTCTACATGTCCTCAGAAGGGGCCACCGTGGGTCACCTGTGGACAAAAATTCATAATAAGCAGGTGAACGACAGGTTGATACAAGAATAGATTGCCCACTGACTTGACAAAGGAAGGTGACAGAGGAGAAAAATTGAAGCCTATAGAAGTTTTTTTTTGTGATAATTTGGATACTGTGTAAATTCTCTCTCTCTCTCTCTCTCTCTCTCTCTCTCTCTCTCTCTCTCTCTCTCTCTCTCTCTCTCTCTCTCTCTCTCTCCCCCACGTGACGTGGAAAAAAAAAGCAAGGAATGTTTTACTATTTTTTTTCAAGAATTTGTCACAACGACATTCATGTTTGTCTTGTAGATTTTTTTATTACGTCCATGTTTCTTCTTCTGTTGTTATGACCTTTGCTTTGCCTCCACACACACACACACACACACACACACACACACACACACACACACACACACACACACACACACACACACACACACACACACACACACACACACACACACACACACACACACACACACACACACACACACACACACACACACACACACACACACACACACACACACACACACACACACACACACACACACACACACACACACACATTCATGGGCTATTAGATCCAGTTCTTTTTCATCTCTGTTCTCCTCCTCCTCCTCCTCCTCCTCCTCCTCCTCCTCCTCCTCCTCCTCCTCCTCCTCCTCCTCCTTCTCCTCCTCCTCCTTCTCCTTGTGTTGTTTCTTTATGCCATTAAGAAAGAGCGTAGGAGTCTGAGTGAAGGAAAGAGGAGGAGGGGAAGATGAAGAGAAGTGTATAACGAAATGAATAACAAGACGAGAGACAGGATGAAAGGGAGAGAGAGGGAGAGGGAAGAGGAGAACGAGAGGGAGAGGGTGATGAGGAAGGACTTGAATCAAAGAAACTAGAGAGAGAGAGAGAGAGAGAGAGAGAGAGAGGGTGAAGCAGACTTTGATTAGTGAAAGTAATAGAAAAAAGAAACGAAGCCATAACTTAAACTTGAATAAAAGAAACACGCCACTTAAAAGAAAAAAAAAACTTAGACAGGAAACCTTAAATCTTTGGTAATTTCTTGAAGTGGAAGGTAAATTCAATCCTTGTTTGATATTCAAGGTGAAGCAGAGAGAGAGAGAGAGAGAGAGAGAGAGAGAGAGAGAGAGAGAGAGAGAGAGAGAGAGAGAGAGAGAGAGAGAGAGAGAGAGAGAGAGAGAGAGAGAGAGAGAGAGAGAGAGAGAGAGAGAGAGAGAGAGAGAGCGTTTAAAGTGAAAGGTGTTTTTAATCAAGTATTCTGTTGTAAATCACTTAAGGCGAAACTCTTGAATATTTTACTCCAATATTCTATTCACTTAACTGTTTACATAACTAGATCAAGGACGCATGTGTTTGTGTGTGTGTGTGTGTGTGTGTGTGTGTGTGTGTGTGTGTGTGTGTGTTTGGGTGTGGGTGTGTGGGTGGGTAGATGGATATGTGGATGGATGGGTGGAGCTTAAAATTAGTCACCTGTTCATTAGGTAACATCCACTCAATGAACTCCACTTTCCAGATCAATAATTAATGAAGTAACACCTTTCCTTGTAGCGTGAGGCAGTTTTAAATTTCGCAGTATTACTTGAAACTCAATTAACGATCAACCTTTCTAGTAACATACGCATTCCACTCACCTTTACCTTTAATGACTAATTAATGAACTTACACCTTTTTTCCTCCACTTCATACCTCTATCAATAAATCATTTTACCATTCACCTGTCCTTTAAATAACTTACGCAGTGCACTCACCTGCCAATAATTAACAAAGCTACACACCTTTCCCTTCTTATCACGTGTTATTTTTCCCTTCAATATTTTCTTGTGTCATGAAAGTAAGTGACGTGGTTCGTTAGTACAGGAATTTATGGTGCGAGGCGAGTACAGTAAGGCAGTAATATGGTGGTGAGGTACAGAGGGCAGTTTATAAAGCGAGTTAGCGAGCAGAGCAATCCTTCACCAGCGTGGCAAGAAGCAATCGTTCCCTTCACTCCATCACCGTGAAGTTATGCTGTTCACGTAAAGGCTTGAAAAGGAGGAGAAGGAGGAGGAGGAGGAGGAGGAGGAGGAGGAGGAGGAGGAGGAGGAGGAGGAGGAGGAGGAGGACGAGGAGGGAGGAGAGAGAGAGAGAGAGAGAGAGAGAGAGAGAGAGAGAGAGAGAGAGAGAGAGAGAGAGAGAGAGAGAGAGAGAGAGAGAGAGAGAGAGAGAGAGAGAGAGAGACGTATATAAGAGCAACAAACAATCGTAATGGTAGAAGATTTAAAAAAGAAGCTAAAATTTCAACCACTAACAGAATTAAGAATCATGTAGAGAATAAAAGAGAATAAACAGGGCGAAATACGAAGGAGGGAAGAAACATGAGAGATAAGGACAGGGAAACAGAGGAAGGGCAAGAGGAGGTAGTAATTAAGGAAGTATAAGAGTAGTGATAAATTGGAAGGAAAGGGAAAGCCTCCATAGAAGAGTCAACACATTAAGAACATTTATTAAAGTAAGAAAACCAGGAAAGCAACCTAAAATTAAAGATGGAAGGTAAGGGAAATGAGAATAAAGAGCAGGAGAGGGAAAGAGAAAGAGAAGTGGAGGAAATATTGGCCAAGGGAGCAAAATAAAAGAAGTTAAAGTCGAGTAAACGAAGGAAGGAAGGAAGGAAGGAAGGAAGGAAGGAAGGAAGATGAGAGAGAGAGAGAGAGAGAGAGAGAGAGAGAGAGAGAGATACAAACAAAAACATAAGCAACGAAAGGGAATGCATAATAGATAGAAGTTGAAAATAGAAATACATAAAGAAGAGAAAAATAACTCTTAAAACAAATTGCTTCTTAACATTTTATATTTGAACAAAGAAAGGAAAAAAAAAAAAGGGAAATCGCATTAAATCATATGTTTTATTCCTCCGCCTCTTTTTCTCTGTCGCGAATCTTCACCACAGCATAACGTTATTCAACATTGGAATTGATTTTGGACTTCAGTTTTTTTGTTTTTTTTTTCTTTTATAATATTTGATTTTCTATGAATGTTTTTATACGTGTGTATTTCTTTTCCTTACCTTTTTTTTTTTTACTGTTTTTCCAGGATGCATTTTCTTTTTTCCTTTGTTTAATTTTTTGTTCTCTTGCTGTTCTGTTCCTGTAAGTTATTCATTTATTTTTATTTTTGGGGTCATTTTATTGGTTTGTTTATATAAGGTAGTGTTTCCAATGCATTTTACTCATTATTCTTTTGTTATGTTATTTCTACTTATTCACCTTATCATTCATCTCTTTATGTAAGTTACTATTATCCATCTGTTCATGCCAATATTACTCTATTTATGTAAGATTTTAGCCGGTATTGTCATCATTCTTTGCTTTCTATAAATAATTTCATTCCTCTGTTTATTCACTCTGCTTGCGTCACTGTTGATCCACTTGTACATATTACCTGGCATTACATGTTAAGTCCATCCTCCACATCATTATCCTTCCCCGCCTTTCTGCTGTGCTCTATACACTCCAGCCGCTTCTGTCTCAAGTAATTCACTGCATGCTCCGGGCCGCTCTGTTCAGCTTGTAACTTGGGTAAACTCAGAAAACGCCCACCAGTCTAGCTAAGGGCACGGTAATTACTGAAGAGAGAGAATGTGTGTGTGTGTGTGTGTGTGTGTGTGTGTGTGTGTGTGTGTGTGTGTGTGTGTGTGCGTGAGATACTGTTGGCAAGGTTACATTTCTCATTTTAAAGTCTGTGATTGTGTATTCCCCGTGTGTGTGTGTGTGTGTGTGTGTGTGTGTGTGTGTGTGTGTGTGTGTGTGTGTGCGTGTGCGTGTGCGTGTGTGCGTGATTTGCATAGCCTGTAAAGTTCATGGTATTTACTGATTTAAAGGTCCGATATTTTCCCTCCTCCCTTTCCCATTTCCAAATTGCAATAGAATCCAATAAGTTGCGCAGAAATATCGCTTCCTAATTCTCACTGTAAAATATTAAAGTTGTGTGCATCCCATAACAAAAAGATTCGCCCACTTTTCATAAATAAATACAAACTAAGATAGATGTATTTTTCACAAGTCCAGCATTTTATTTTCCTCTCTATTTTTCGCATTCAAGGAGAGAAAGCAGCATTTATTTCCGGCATTTATCCTAACACGAGCGTCATTTTCAGTGCCAGGAGCTGCTCAGTGTGCGAGTAAAGAGCGAGACAAACAGACAAACAGCGACAAAAGAGTAGTTGCAACGAGGCGCTTTCTCTTTCTTCCTCTCACTCTCACACTTCTCTCACATCCACTCTCCCTCTCTTTTACACCTCACTGTAACAACTAATAGCTGCGAGAGGCTGGATATCAGACTCCTCCTCCTCCTCCTCCTCCTCCTCCTCCTCCTCCTCCTCCTCCTCCTCCTCCTCCTCCTCCTCTAGTCCCTGTTGTCTCTCCGTTCCCATCTCCTTGTCCTTCTCACCCTCATTCCTTCTCAATTCTCACCTTCTCCCCTCTATTTCCTTCCTCCTTTTCCTCCTCCTTTCTCTTGTTTCTCCTTCTGTAGTATTTATGTTCAACCGTTACTCTCCTCTCTTTCGTCTTCCTCTCCTGCTCCTGTTTAAACTTTTTCTTCCTTTCTCTTCTTCGCTCTTCTTTTTCGCTCTTCCATTTTCCTTCTTATTGTCTCTCGCTTCTCGGTCGTTGCCCTCTGTTTCCCCTTCCTCTCCCGACACACACGCGGACAAACAGGCACACAGACGCACAGGCAAGGGACGCATCGATAACACATTAGGGCTTATCAATAACAAATCAAGAGACAGATGCATCAGTAACTCCTTCAGGCGACTATTCCTGCCACCAAGATTCTGAGAACGTCTGCCATCTGCTCCTCTTAACTCTCCTCCTCTCCTCCTCCTCCTCCTCCTCCTCCTTCTCCTCTTCTTCTTTTCCATACGGCACAATTTCTTCGAGATTTCGTTTTTTTTTATTTATTTTTTTTTTCGTGTCATCTTTGCTTCTTCATTCTTCAGCAGTTTTTTTTTTTTTTATTTATTTCGTTTCTTGAATGTGGTGTTTGTTTTGTTTTGTTGTTTTGTTATTTGACTGGTTTTGTTTGCGTTTTTGTTGTGATTGTTTTCATGCTTTTTATATTTGTTTCTTGTCCTTTTTTTTCACTACTACTATTATTACTACTACTACTACTACTACTACTACTGCTACTGCTACTGCTACTGCTACTGCTGCTACTGCTACTACTACTACTACTACTGCTATCACAACCACCACCACCACTATTACTACTACTACTACTACTACTACTATCACAACCACCACCACCACTACTACTACTACTACAACACTACTGCAACATCAACAACAATAACACACTATAAACCAGCATTCTTCCTGTACTGAAGCACCTTTGCACTTCGATACTAATTAATCCAGGTCTATTTTTGCGCACCTGATAATGAAAATCAATCCTTTATTTCCCCAATACAAAGTAACAGGCGGAGAGAGAGAGAGAGAGAGAGAGAGAGAGAGAGAGAGAGGAGGTCTTATAAGTAACACACATTTTTGTATTCTGTTGAAAATTAAGATTACGTATGAAACTGTGGCACTTAATTAATGGCTAAAATACAATTACCTTACCAGCAGTTTCCCTGAGAGCGAGGCAATTACTCCCTGTTTCCTTAATGGCACCATCGCTGGGAATTATAATGTAGCGACTGAGAATTATAATGAAAAGATAAGATAATGAAGATCGCTGTGAAAGTATAATGAAGATTGTACGTGGTGACTTTATTTTTTTTTTCTAATTGCTCTTACAAATACTTACTGTTCTGAGATACTGTGTGTGTGTGTGTGTGTGTGTGTGTGTGTGTGTGTGTGTGTGTGTGTGTGTGTGTTAATTTTAGTTCAGATTAATTTACATCTTATTCCTTATTTTTTTCTAATCACAAGTCACGTGGTCATTTATAAATTTTTACTATACCGGGAGGCAAAATTTTCATGCATTCTTATTATTTTGTGGTTAATTTAGACCTGTAGGCAATAAACTACTACTACTACTACTACTACTACTACTACTACTACTACTACTACTACTACTACCACCAACACTACCACTCTTATTTCTGCTATTGTGTGTGTATGTGTGTGTGTGTGTGTGTGTGTGTGTGTGTGTGTGTCCGGTGGGGCGGGAATCGGTAATCTGGGTCCGGACTTGAGTACAACAAACCCGGAAATTGAACCGGACCCGAAATGGAGACAAGGACCTCTCCATGACGTCATTTAGAAGAAGAGGGGCGAAGAGGAGGAGGAGGAGGAGAGAGAAAAAAAAAGAAAAAGAGAATAAACCTGGAATAAAAGCAGTAGCGCCAGAATAAGAGAAGAAAAAAAAAAGAAAGAAGGAGGAAGAGAAGTAGCAAGAGGAGGTGATGAAAGTCTAAAGAGGAGGAGGAGGAGGAAGAGAAGGAAGAAGAACATTAAATCAGAAGGAAGAATAATAGCAAGAGAAGAAGAGAATGGAGGAGGAGGACAAGAAGGAGGAAGACCAACAAGAAAACGAGGAATGAGAGCAAGAACAAGAAAATATCGTTAAAAAAAGGAAGATATGAGGAAGAAGAGGAACAGCAACATAAGATGAAGGAGGAGGAGGAAGAGGAAGATGAAGAAGAGAAAAAGAAGCAAAATATCACAAAAAAACAAAGGAAAAACAAAAACAAAGAATACGGAAAAGTGAGATGAAAAGAGAGAAAGAGATGGAAGAGGAGGAAGAAGATGAGGAAGTGCAGAAGGAGGAGGAAGAAGAAGAGAATAGGAGGTACTTCTGTTAATTATAATGAGAGATACGATATAAGATTAACAACTTAAAAGTCAGAGAGAGAGAGAGAGAGAGAGAGAGAGAGAGAAAGCAAAGATGACAGTGAATGGAGAAGAAGCAGGCAGGCAGGTAATTGGATAGGAAACATATTTGTATACCTGCAAGGGGGAAACTTAATCTTACACGTTGATAATAAAGATAGCGATAAGATCATTACTTCTCCCAGGTAGTGAGCAGTTAATGAGAACAGTCACCCAGGTAAGCTAAAGGTGAGGGATGATTTTTAACGTCATATATTTAGTTAAGCACATAAGAAGATTAGGAATTAATAGATAGAACATGGATTTGGTTTAACATAAAGAGCGTATTGATAGGAAAGTGATTGAAATATTTATAAATAGCTTTAGATTCACGAATAAAAGTGAAAGAAGAGAAAGACAAGTATGACTTTATTTTCTTTTTTGCGATAGGAATGTAAAAATCCATCTATATATAAATCACTTCAGATGGAGGAATAGAATTGAAAAAGGAGAGAGAGAGAGAGAGAGAGAGAGAGAGAGAGAGAGAGAGAGAGAGAGAGAGAGAGAGAGAGAGAGAGAGAGAGAGAGAGAGAGAGAGAGAGAGAGAGAGAGAGAGAGAGAGAGAGAGATGAAGAATTGTATTGAGTGAAAGTTTATGACACGGGAAGTTTGAGCGAAGAGTTTTGAGTTCATGTTACAATTCAAGTCGTCGCTTTGAGATATGAAGACATGTGTTCCGTTTTGGTGGAGGCGCCTGTCTGCGAGTCACGTTCTTTCCCAATATAACCCTTTTTTTTTCCTGTGGCTGTTCTATTTCCCGAGTTTCCATTTTGTTCTCACGGCGATACTGGGTTTTTCCATTGTCTTTTATAATTGGTTCACTTATTTTCTGTCTTTACTTTCGGGCACTTTCTAATTGATATTTCTTCCTCCTTCTCCTTTTCTTTTTCTCCTTATTTATCTATTTTCTTTTCCTTTTTCTTATTTTATTTTTCCTCTTCCTCCTCCTCCTCCTCCTCCTCCTCCTTCTCCTCTTCCTGAAAAAAAGAGAACCACTTCGATTTTCCCCTCCCTGTTCCTACCCTCATCTAATTTCCATTCTTCCCTCCCTCACTTTTCTTTTCTCCCCTTTCCCCTTCCCCCTTTCTCTCTCTCTCTATCTCTCTCTCTCTCTTCTTCCGTGTTTCATTTAATTATAGTGCTCCTCTCCACCATAGTTGTCGTGGTGTGACTCGGGTATAGAATTGAGAAACACCTAGAAAATATATAGAGAGAGATATCTAGACTCTAAAAATGATACCAGGGATAAAAAGGAAGGAGAGGGGAGTGTTAGGGCAATGAAATTTATATGTGGATCTTCATTTTATTTACTATTTTTTGTGTGTGTGTGTTCAGGGAGGTGGAGAGAGAGAGAGAGAGAGAGAGAGAGAGAGAGAGAGAGAGAGAGAGAGAGAGAGAGAGAGAGTATATATGTTTTTGGTAAAAGTTTGTTTATCACCTCTCTCTCTCTCTCTCTCTCTCTCTCTCTCTCTCTCTCTCTGTGTGTGTGTGTGTGTGTGTGTGTGTGTGTGTGTGTGTGTGTGTGTGTGTGTGTGTGTGTGTGTGTGTGTGTGTGTGTGTGTGTGTGTGTGTGTGTGCCCGTCCTAATCCACAGTGATGGGACACATATGGTGTAATACTCATGTTTCACTGCCTATAAAATTTTCATCAGGTGTCCCGGAAACAGCTCATCGATAATAATTTTTAGAGGGTTATCCTGTCCAACCATTTTTTAGTGTATATATAAACATCTGGTCTTGGATTCTTATATTTCTGTAAAAGTAGACTAATATTTCCTTATCTGTTTGTAATATGAAGAGTTAAGGAATAATATATTTTTTTCTTCTGTCTTGCAAAACTTCACTTGAATAACACTAGTAAGTAAATGATGAATGATTAAATAAATAAAAATCAAAGTAAGAGTAGCATTATCAGTACCCACAATGAAAAAGCGTATCAATAAAAGTAGGAATGAATGTGTAAAAGTCGGCAGTGGAGTAGTACATTTAGTTCCACAATGGAGGTTAACAAAATTCACACCACGAGTTGAATTGTTCCCATCTCTTGACGTGCTGATTTAGGTATGGGAGGTAAAGAGTGGTGAATAGTAGTAGTAGTAGTAGTAGTAGTAGTAGTAGTAGTTACTGTTGTGGTTCTTGTAGTCCTGGTACAAATTAACTATATAGTCTAGTTATAAATGATGTGATGTTTCTTCTTCAGTGAAAAAAAAAAGTAAGAGCGAGAGACCTACATACAAACATGCAGGCGGACAGACAGGCAGGCAGAGAGGATTGTTCACAAAGCCTCACTGGAGCAGAAACTTTCCAATACTCGTCGTTTCGTATTTCAGGAAGAAGTGGGAGGCTTAAAAAAAAGGAAAGGATATTCAATTCTGGAACCTTGGCGGACCTATTCTTGAAAGCCTAAGAAAATCAAACACTTTCCTGTTTTTTTATGAATATTTATGAGTGTACGCCTAGAGAGAGAGAGAGAGAGAGAGAGAGAGAGAGAGAGAGAGAGAGAGAGAGAGAGAGAGAGAGAGAGAGAGAGACTTCTTTTCATCTTTTTCTTCCAATATCGTGACTGAATTTGATTATCTTTCGTGACAGGTATCGTCTGACCAGGAGCCTTATTAATTAATGAAGATTAGGAGGCAGGAAAAGAAGAGAAAAGGGAGAAAAAAATATTAGAGGAAAGGAGATGAGAGGTGACCCTAAAGAAGATGAGGGAGAGGGAGTGGAGGAAAGGAATGAAAATACTGAAAGAAAAAGGAGAGCTGAAATTTAAGAAGGGATAGCCAGACAGAGAGAGAGAGAGAGAGAGAGAGAGAGAGAGAGAGAGAGAGAGAGAGAGAGAGAGAGAGAGAGAGAGAGAGAGAGAGAGAGAGAGAGAGAGAGAGAGAGAGAGAGAGAGAGAGAGGGCGGGTAGTGTATGTAACGATCTCAGTATTGTACCACTGGAAGGTTTCACCAATTTCATTTTCGTTTATGCAATTTAAAAAACCTGCTTTGTATTTGTGTTTTTATCCTGCGCCTTATTTGGTTCGATAGAGTCTGTGATCTGGGGACGACGCGGCAGTGTAGGGCAGTTTATTATTAGTTCAGCTGTGGGTGTTTTGTGGTGTGTTCTGTTGCATTGTGGGTGTTGTAATGTTAGTTGCAGTTGTTTTATCGTCAAAATTGTATCTGTATTCCAATTTTCTGTTTTAAATCACGAATTCTTTGTTACTGTTTTTATATTTTTGTATTAGAAGTTGCTTGTCTTGTAATATTTCCTCTAAAACTTGTGTTGTTAGTCATAAGTGTTGTATTATCAATTAGTAATGTGTATCGTTAGTTACAGATGTATTGTTTAAGTCAAGTGTTGTATTGCGAGCAGTGTGTTAGTTAGTACCAAACTGTTACTTGTTAGTGTTGTGTCGTGTTATAGATGGACAAATCAACATAAGGAACCAAACAAGGGCTAGATAAGTAGATAGGGTGAGAAGATGGACAGATATGGTTATATAGGAAGACAGGCTGATAAGACTGATCGATAGCTAGACAGGTATGGAGGTGTTCATTTAATCAGGTGACAGGGAGCCAAATTAGTTGTGTTAGTATAATTAGACAGGTAGGAAGGTAAAGGCAAATTGTATAATCAACAGGTGGACTGATAGATAATGCAGGCTGGGATACATTTATGCAGGTGGCAGGAAGGTAAATTACTAGACAGGTGTGCAAATACTCGTATGTATGCAGGTATGTGGGGTATGTGTGTGTTTAGTGTGTGTGTTGCAGTGTTGGTTGCGCCATGTCTAAGCGGATTTAATTCATGTGATTCTCTTTTCATTTCCTCTCCACGGCGATGTGTTTTGATGTGGAACACGACTCCACATTAGGAAATGAAAAAAGGTTCTTGGGTTTCTGACTGCACATGAAGGGAAAACAGTGTATTTGTGGCTATTTTGAGCACTGATATCTATTTTTAGAAGCTTGTGTGTGTGTGTGTGTGTGTGTGTGTGTGTGTGTGTGTGTGTGTGTGTGTGCGTGTGAGTGTGAGTGTGAGTTAGTGAGTGAGTGCAATGAACCAACATCCCACATAAGAGTTTCCAGCCTCAGTAGGTCAAGCATGATTGAAGAGACAGGCGAACATCAGTGCGGACGTGGTGGGCGTGCGTGCATGTTTGCATGAGAGTGCGGGCGGCGGCTGGCTGGCTGTCACGCCTTCGTCAGAAAGCGAACACCAACCCCATAAATAGAAACTAAGACATGGAATCTTCAATATCCAATTAACTGGGAATAATCGAGCTGAATTCTCAATCTTGGGAAGCGTGGCGAGGACGGAGGCCGGCCCTGCTGAGGCGAGGAGGTCGTACCAAGGGGCGCCCACCCTCTCCTGGGATTGGCATATCAATTATACACTCCCTGGGCGCTCTGTTCCTATCCGGCGGCATGGAGCATGGAGCGTGGAGCGGCCATTGTTGCTGTTACCCCGGAGCTTTTTGTCTGACGGGGTTCTCTTTCTTTTATCGCGTTGCTCTTTCCCACCGCTGCCTCTGAGCTGCCGCTAGGACGCCTTATTACTGAGGCGGCTCCTGTTAGGCCTCGTCACTCTGAGCTTGTCACGGTGGTGGGCAGACATGCGAGGGGCGGGGAGTCCATCAAAGGGAGCATGATAACTAAGGGGAGATTAATACATGGGGAATGGGAACTGAGGAATACTAGGCAGGGAGAACATTGCAGGGGACAGGGAGGAGAGCATAGTAGGGAGAGGGAACTGAGTAAGGCGGATGGGCAGGGAAGCATGATAACCAGAGATAAATTCGTACACAGTGGCGGGTTCCGAAGAATGTTAGCAGGGTGAATATTACATCGACAGGGAGCGGAGCATAGCAGAAAGGGGAGCATGCAGCACTCACCTCATGGCCTCATACCGCGGGCACTCAGCAGGCAGCTCCTCATTGCCACGCGGGAGTCATTTATCGGAACATAGCATCGTCCATATCATTAGCTGCCTCATGTCCACCGCCACAAATACCTGGGCCAGCATTTACCTGACATTTTACTTCACAGGTATTTTATTCTTAAGGAGTAAAGTTCCCTCATTAACTCAAACTTATCAGGTCGTGTTTCAGAGAGATCCTGTTGTGGGGAGGAGGAGCAGGAGGGAGGGAGGAGGAGGAATGCAGGGCTAACTTAGGAGGAGCAAGAGGAGGAGGTGGAGGAAGAGGGAGGAGGAGGAGCAGCAATGTCTGTTGTGTTAAGACCGCCAGGAAGAAATTGTCACTGGAGATAATCTTGCAGCAAAGAATTCCACATTATACGTTTTAATCCTTTTTGTTTATGTGTCAAGTTAGAACATATTTCCTGGTGGGGGTGCAGGGTGGGTGAGCTGGGGAGGGCAGCGGCAGCGTTGGTCAGGGCTCTCTGTAATGGGTAAATCCATCCCCGCGGCAGGAGGTGGATGGGAGGTGAGTGGCAGGAAGGGTTAAGGTAGAGGGGTGAGAGACGCAGCTGCTTTTCTGTACCACTGACCTCTTCCTGCCTCGCTGTATTCTCAGTTGTATATTTTAAACTCTTTTCGCAACCTGGAGCTGTTTTCTTGTTTTCTGTTTTGTTATTTTCATGTGATTTTTTTGCTTGACTCAACGTGCACATTTTTCTAGCTTGTGGTTTGTTTATTTTTTGCTTCTGTTCCGTTTCCTGTTTGAATCCTGTTTGTTTCCTGTTGCGTTCTGCTTATTTCTGTTTGTGTTGTGCTGGTCTGGAGTCGCGTCACCCTGTCTTTCCCACCCGTCTCCACCTCCGCCCTTCACAGCCAAGCCTCCAGCGGGCGTGCGTCGCTTCCCTGCACAGTATTTACCGGAGTATTATAACCCAGGTCATTAGAGTCTCGAGTCCCCGTCGGATGGAGCCCAAAGTGTCCCCATCAGCCCATCAGCGCCCCGCCGCCAGCGTGTGTTGCGCCGCCTGCCCTTTAAGATGGCGTCCGCCGTGATGGACTTTTCTTTTTTTCATTATTTCATGAGCGCATTACTTTTCTTTTTTGTTGAGTGCTATATCTTCACTGGCGAGCCTCACTCATAATTCCCTCGCTGAAACTCTGCTGCCGCGAGAGACTACAACTTTGCCTCCTAATGCTGAGTTCTGCCACAAAACTGGACTTTTAATGTGCGTGTACGAGCGGCGACTTAATTTTTGTGGGTATTTCATACTTTGAATCTCCTTATTTCTGAACCCCTGGCTGCGGGCGCTGCGCCAACCTGAGAGCAAGTTGTATAAATTCCCTTTCATCACCATAACTCTGCTGACTAGTGCCAGATTTTTATGACTTCAATATGAAAGCGGAACACAGTAACGCGTCTCGCTTCCCTTCCCGTCTCTTCCCTTCCTTTCCCTTCCCGCCCCGAGGACTTCATTGTTCTCCGTCACGTTTGACGGACAGTCCTAGGAGACAGTTATGACGTTTTTTCTGTTTAAGAGCTTGAGTTGATTGTACCACTTTCATCTCGATCTCGATCTCCACAGAAACGGTCCAGTCTTCCTGGTTCATCCTTAACTTTTTTCATATTTCATTTTGTTAAGTCCAGCCATTTGCTTGTCTGACCGTCACCCGCTGCCTCAACTTTCCTGCCGCGTCTCCCTGGCGCCGATGGTGAATGCCGCCGGGCGCCTTGGCATTGTGAGTGGCACTTTGGCTCCTCCCACTGGCCACTCCGCCATGCCTCAGCATGCCTGGCATGAGTCCGGGTCGGCATCACAACCACTACAACCCTCCCCTGCAACACAAAGGTCAGGGCGCCGCGTGTCTCGGTGAGGAAGAGAAAGGTTCAGGATGCAGTCTGGCACTCACTTAACCGCTCTTCTTCTGTTCATGTTAATCAATTAAACAAAAGTTAGCATTAATGTTGAGCCTTGGAGTGAATTATTTTATAAGTTCAGCTTTTGATCAACTGTCCTGTGTTGTGAAGGCGCGGCAGGGCGGCGAACCGGCCTTCCTTCCTCGTCCCTCGTGATTGCGACACACCTGCTCGTAGCAGCCAGCATTCCGTGGCTGGTGACTCCATCTGCGTTGTTCTCTGCGATGCGATTTTGTATTCATAAGGTACAATTCTAGTTTTGCCTGTGTTCCAGCTCGCCTTTCTCGCCTTTCTGTATGCACCAGCAACATGTCTTTCCTCTCTGTCTTATCGAGGTTTCTCCTCTACTGGTCTCCATCCGTCTTGTGAAGTATTTTTTGTTTCTTGTTTCTTTTTTCTCTAAAGACTGTGACTTTATATCGTTCACAGGCCAAGGCTGAAGTGTTTATCTCTCGTTCTCTCATCTTCCTTGTAGGCAGCTCTATGTTTTCGGTGTTTGAAATCTTATTTATTTGCAATCACACACAATTTCAACACAGACAGAGTGAAAAAGGCCTGAAATTTTTCTATTTACAGTGTGTTTACTCGTCCTAGCAGCCATCACTCACAGCAACACCGCCGCGCGATCTCCTACTCTTATGACATCAGACGCTCTTGCCTTGTGATCCGCCCAGGAAATGTTACAGCGCGGGATCCCAGGTTCAAAAGGCGGCTTGTCCTGTGTGCCGCGGCGCCTTGTCAGTCTGCTCCCTCCCTCAGGTGTCTTATTCATCAGCCGCACAAGGAGTGTTTCTGAGGCGCGTGGCACTGCGGGACACAACCCACTCTCCCCATCGCTTGACGAGAGAGGGGAAGGCAAAAAGAATTCCGCCGTGTCATTTCTTCTCCCTCTGACACGAGTGAAATGCCTCGTCTCTCCTGGTCGCATTGCTGCCCAACTCAGTCCTTTATCACTATTGCATTGCTTATTGTTCCTCTGAGCTCTGTAACTGCATTCCTTCCCCGAGCAGAGCAGCAGTAAAAGACATTCAGCACGCTTTCATCCCTTTGTCGCCGCTAACGTCGCCTCTTCACGCAGGTCCTTATCAGGCTTCCCTGCGGCCACCGCCACAAAGCTGCGTGCTCGTTCCTACTCGTCTCAAAAGAGTAGCAGTTTGAACATCACAGTGCGTGTCATTGTTCGCTTCATACGGCCTCGAGTGTTGGGTGTTCCGGTAACGATTTCTGGTCCGGTTCTATTAAAAAGTAACGTAGATCCATTTTTGAGGCTCCTTTTTTTTCTAGGTTTTGCTTTGATGGTTGACTTATTTGGTTTGCTTTCATGTATGACCAGCATTCATTCCACAGGTGTTCAGGAGATGATTGCCAGTCCAGATGTATTAAAAATTAACGTGGATCCTTTTTCAAGACATTTTTTATTGATTTGACTCTGATTGTCGACTTATTCTGTCTGATTTCATGTACAGTTGTCATTCATGTTGTGTGTTATTCTCTTATTTTCCTCCCCACGTCACCGCGAGTGTAATGTGATGCAGTAACGATTCCAAGTCCAATTCTATTTAAAACTGAATTGAACCGTGTTTGTAATATTTTTTTTCTTGATATCCTTTTCACATCCAACTTCTTTTGTTTGATCTGTTGTGTAATTATCTCTCATTCTTCGTAATCATCCTAATAAAAACTGCCATTCGATCACGCAACTCTAATTATGCCGTAAAAATTTAGTTGCCACTGAGAGTGAAGGCTTAATCATGCATAGAGTTCATTCACACGCGATATGAAACGAAACATTGAAATTAGAATCAAGTAATACACAAGGCAAGTCAAGTGGAGTGTCTCATTTAAAACGCAGAAAAGTTTCTCCAAGTGTCAGACAAGAACAAAGACGAACAAAGGCGGCGGATTGACAGTACTGAGTGATGATTAAGGAGTTTGTTACCAGGATGGCACGGACCTCGAAATACGCAGACTTCAGAGAGAGAGAGAGAGAGAGAGAGAGAGAGAGAGAGAGAGAGAGAGAGAGAGAGAGAGAGAGAGAGAGAGAGAGAGAGAGAGAGAGAGATTATAAAGGAAATATAAATACTGGAACTATAATTGTAGTCATTATTTGTAAACTGCCTAATAACTAATGATAAACTGTATGTAGACTGTAAACTAGTGTTGTAAAATGCGAGTTATTGCTATCATACTTCATGAAAACTTCTAAAATTACTGTAAACTACTACCAAACTGTGCAAATATAAGCGATCTACCTCTAAACTACAAATAAACCAGTTGTATTGCTAAAAAAAAATACGTATATCACTGGTAAACCAAAGGGCAAACTAGCAGGTCACAACAGGTAAACTAATACTAAAATAAGCAAACTTTTCACAAACGACGTGATGAACACCAAACAAACAACTTAATATAAACTACTTGACAAACTAACAACAAACTGCAGGTAAGCTTCCACTAAACTACGTGACAAATTAGTACTAAACTGCAGGTAAACTCCCAGCAAACTACGTGGAGTAACTAATAATCAACTGCAACTAAACTATTAACAAACTACACCAGGACCACAAGGAGCCCAGAGGAGGCCACAGGAGTCCGTGCGTGCACCTACGAACACAAAGGAGGGAACCCCAACACACGGCATATTACAGGTGAAGTGACCAAATTTCGTACACATTCCTCGCGCCTCCACCTCATTGTCCCTCGGTGCCAGTGCCAAGGGCGTGCCGCGGTGGCCTGTCTGCATCGGCCTGCCCACGCGTGACGCCATGCAATCAGTGGCGAGTGCAAGAGCTACTACCCACGCGCTTATTTCTGTCCTTAAGGGAATAAATAAAAGCAATTGCCTCTTTCCTTTCTTGACTTGTGTATGAGACTCCAGGGAGGAACTTCTTACCTGCCTCGTGCTTGTGCTGCTCTCTCTCTCTCTCTCTCTCTCTCTCTCTCTCTCTCTCTCTCTCTCTCTCTCTCTCTCTCTCTCTCTCTCTCTCTCTCTCTCTCTCTCTCTCTCTCTCTCTCTCTCTCTCTCTCTCTCTCTGTCTCTCTCTCTCTCTCTCTCTCTCTCTCTCTCTCTCTCTCTCTCTCTCTCTCTCTCTCTCTCTCTCTCTCTCTCTCTCTCTCTCTCTCTCTCTCTCTCTCTCTCTCTCTCTCTCTCTCTCTCTCTCTCTCTCTCTCTCTCTCTCTCTCTCTCTCTCTCTCTCTCTCTCTCTCTCTCTCTCTCTCTCTCCTCTCTCTCTCTCTCTCTCTCTCTCTCTCTCTCTCTCTCTCTCTCTCTCTCTCTCTCTCTCTCTCTCTCTCTCTCTCTCTCTCTCTCTCTCTCTCTCTCTCTCTCTCTCTCTCTCTCTCTCTCTCTCTCTCTCTCTCTCTCTCTCTCTCTCTCTCTCTCTCTCTCTCTCTCTCTCTCTCTCTCTCTCTCTCTCTCTCTCTCTCTCTCTCTCTCTCTCTCTCTCTCTCTCTCTCTCTCTCTCTCTCTCTCTCTCTCTCTCTCTCTCTCTCTCTCTCTCTCTCTCTCTCTCTCTCTCTCTCTCTCTCTCTCTCTCTCTCTCTCTCTCTCTCTCTCTCTCTCTCTCTCTCTCTCTCTCTCTCTCTCTCTCTCTCTCTCTCTCTCTCTCTCTCTCTCTCTCTCTCTCTCTCTCTCTCTCTTCTCTCTCTCTCTCTCTCTCTCTCTCTCTCTCTCTCTCTCTCTCTCTCTCTCTCTCTCTCTCTCTCTCTCTCTCTCTCTCTCAGAAAGCTTGAGCAGAAAAGAGTCAGAAGTGTATTAGTAGCACTGGAAAATGGTTAATGAATTGAGAAAGAAAGGCTAAAAGTGGACAATTTGAATCATTGAAGGGAAGGGTAAAAAGAGCAAGGGTTAAAGAGGATATTTGTAACATTGAAGTAAATGTTTTAAAAGGGTTTCTGCAGGCTTGAAAGAATAAATGGTTAACAAGAGTATTTGTGGTATTGAAAGAAAGGGTAAAAAAAAAGCCACTTGGAGCCTTGAAAGATAGGTGTTGAATGATCTTTCCACAGAAATTGTAGAAAGGAATATTTGTAGAGTTGAGGTGGAAAGGGTCTGGAACATTTGTAGCCTTGATAGAAATGAAGTCAAAAGAAGAGTATCGATATTGCTGAGGAAAAGATAATTAAAAAGGAAACATTTTTAGATGAGAGTTAAACAAAATAACTGATTAAAACAAGAACACTTTACTTATACAAATCAGTCAGTCCTTATGTAACGTTCACCTATGGAGCTCTTCCACTTGCTGATCATAACACACAGTACTTCAATAGAGCTAACAGACGTATAAATTTACATACAGAACAATTTACTTTTCCTATTTTTTTATATTCCAAACAGTATAACAAAGAAGCACTTAAGCTGAACAATAAGTAAACCTTGAGGAATAAATAGCATTTTTTATTTACTTAACTTCGCAAACTCATTCTTGATCGACGTGCTATCGGGTTTCCATTTAAAGCCCAACATTTTTTCCCTGTTTATCTTAACCGTGAAGAAATTGAATTCGTCTCGCTGTGGGACCCTGTAGCCCTGAAATCCTGGAACCCTGGAGCTGATCCTTAGGGTGCTCCGCGGAACCACGAGTGTCCGCAGAGGATTAGCGAGGCTCGGGAGCTTGGGAGGGAGAGGCGGGGCACTAGAGGACGCCGTGAAGGGGAAGAGTGAAAAGAAAATGCGTTGTTGCGTTGTCTGGTTACGTGTTTGAGCACTTTTTCTCCTTTTTTTATTTAAGACGACCACGCGAGAGGAGCCGTAAGGGTCGTGCTTTTTTTATGTGAAGAGCACTGGCCAAAAGGAAAAAAAAAGGATCATTGAGGTGCCTGTTGCAAAAAGAAAGGTCAAAAAGTTTCGTCTAACAGTGAAGGATAAGTGTCTCAAAAGTTGTGTATACATTAGCCTTTATTTTAATTTATTTTTCTTACCTATAAACGAAGTAAGCAAAGTTGAGGGCTGGAAATGACGTCAAGAAAATGTAGTCCATCACTCACAGCTGCTGCCGAGTGGACGAAAAAGTCTTTGAAAAGTAACTCCAGTATTTTACCTGATTTTTGCGTGGAAATGTGGGCATAAACTCGTATTTCCAAGGTTGAATATCACATACCTGTTTAATAATCTCGTTTTCTGTGTAACTAAAGAGGAAATATGAGATTAAAGATAGAGAAAGATAAATAAAAAAAACATATTGATAAGAGACACTACGAGAGAATCATTTAGCGCTGCACAAGAACAGATAAACAACACACACACACACACACACACACACACACACACACACAGGAAAAGAACCATAACCACATAAGCTCAAAGTAGTTTTACCGCACCACACCACACTGCCCTCCTTCCTATTGTGTCTGTGGTCTGCATGGCGTGTGGCTGTAGCGCTAACCAAGGCCGCCCCAGTGACCTAATTGAGAGCCGCAAGGTGTTATGTTGTAATCAAAGACGTGTTAAGGTGTGTTACAGGTGTAGGTGCCGTGGCAGGTGAGTGGCTGTGTTATGTTGGGGCTTCAGTGTATTTGTGTTTAAAGTTTTGTTAGGTGCTCTTTTTAAAGGTTTTTCTTCCTCAGCCCCTCCTTGTATGTTGTGGTGGTGGTGGTGGTGGTGGTGGTGGTGGTGAGGAGGAGAAGAAAGAGGTGAATAAAACAAGGGCAAGAAGAATAAAATAGTAAAGAAAGTATTGACTGCGGTAATAATGAAGGGAATGCGAAAAGAAAATAAGAACAATGAGAGAGAGAGAAAAAAAAAAACGAGATTGAAAACAGTAAGAGAAGACGAAAGATTACCTTGATGCAAAGAAAAAAACATACAAAACAACAACAACAACAACAACAACAACAACAACCCAAAGACCAGCAACAATAGATCAATTGGAAAAAGAAGACGAAGAAAAAGAAGAAGAAGAAGAAGAAGAAGAAGGATGTAGTTCGGAACAAAAGGTGATACCGAAGCCTCACTGTTCCGAAGCAGCGAGTCGCGTTCCCCACCAAACCTACTTAAAAGGATCAAAGGCTAATGAAACGGCTTCGATCCCTTTGAATCTAGGCTTTCGGGAAACAGGAATCCCTATTGAAATGAATACGGGAAGCAATTGACGCTGCAAAATGAGTGAGGGAAGCAAGAATTACAATGAAAATCTGTAGTGCCTTATGTGCTCACCTGTGCATTACCTGTACCTGTATCACCTGTAACACCTCTATCACACCTTTACCTCAACACCTGGGAAAAATAATTACCGATATACAAAGCACAATGCAGTTTGACAGTGACAAATGAAATTAGCCAGATGTGTGTGTGTGTGTGTGTGTGTGTGTGTGTGTGTGTGTGTGTGTGTGTGAGACGTTCCTTCCTTATTCCGTGTCTGGATTAAATTATCTTTCGTGACAGGTATTGTTAGACCAGGTCGGCTTCCTTAATTAATGAATGTGAGGAGAGGAGGTAGGAACAGAAGAAAGGAAAATATTGGAAGGAGACTGTGTGTGTGTGTGTGTGTGTGTGTGTGTGTGTGTGTGAAGGTTGTAGGCTCTCCCTCTCCCTCCCTCTCTCCTCATTCCTCCTCACCTTCTTTCCTTCTCTCTCCATCAAGCGTCAGTCGATAATTAATGCAAACATCAAAACGTTCAGTGTTTTCCGTAAAGAACCACACAAACTTTCATAAACCTTCGCCTCTTCACCTTGATTGGCCAGTGGTGGTTTGGTACATTTATTACAATATTTTTATTTACTTTTGTATCAAACTGAGGCACACTTGAAAGGCCGCCATGAATACTGCAGTGAACCAGATCCAAAACAAAAACAGAAAAAAGAAGAGGAAATAAAAACGGGTTAAAAAGACTAACAAAAAATTTTCTCTCGCATTCACTCCTCACTTCAGGCAATCTTGTTCGATCTTTCAAAGTCAGGCACGTGTTGTCAGCACAAAACAAGTGGCTGGTAAAGTGTGGTTGACACTTTGTTGGAGAGCGGTACAAGTGGAGTGCTTTGAAGAAACCTGAAAAAAAGACGAGGATGTGCAGAACAGAGAAGAGGTTCAATATAAACAATAAAAGATCAAGAAAAGTAGGGAGTATATCAAGTACATAGCAATAGGGGAAGGCTGAAAGGTTTGCGTAGAAATGAGAGCTAAAAAGAACAGAAAAAAAGAGAAAAATTGAAAGGAAAAAGGATGTGAGCTCGAGGAGAAAGAAAAAAAGCTTGGATGGTGAATTGAAAGGATGTTGAAAAGGGAGAGAATGGTATGCTAGAGTGGAAAGTGACGATGTAGTGTAGAGGAAGGGCGGCTGAAGTGGAGAGGAGGGGACGGAGGTATAGGAGGACTCAGTGGAGGGAGAGGAGTGTGGGTGAAAGGAGAGAAGGGAGTGTGGAGGGAGAGGAAAATGCCTGGGGGAGAGTCATGAGAGGAAGGAGAAAAAATAAGAGGTCATATGTGTAGTGTGTAGTGTAATCGCCTCCTTCCGCGCCTTCCTCAGTTGCCTCGATAAAAAAAGAAAAAAAAGAAAGTGAACAACGAGTCTCTAGATCATGTTAAAATAATTAAATAAAGACTCGACTGTATCATTTTAGTTTTTTCTCTACAAATTACATTCACAGTGATACATAACGCAACTCCTCCCCCCTCTACCACCCCACCCCACACACACGCATGTAGTTCTTCACAACCAAACTATCCGTGAATGATCGTAGGCAAGTCTACATGAACCGGAAGGTAGAGTCTCGACAGAACAATAAAACGCTTCTGTTTATACTTGGCGAGGCAAACGATGGCCATTAAAGGACCCAAGACTCGACCCGCTCACTGCTTCACCGTCCCGTGTTTGTGTGCAGAGATTTCTTGTGAGTGGAATCAATGCGTGTCCCGTTTTCTTTCCTACTCATATTTTCGGAGTCTTTCTTTTCTTCCTCTTTGCCATTGTTCGATTTAATTTGCTCCTCTAACTTTTCTTTTGCCCCATTTGTTATTCTTTCTTTTGTTGGACCTTTGCTATTGTTCTCTTTAATTTATCTGTTTATTACTTTTTTATTCTCATTTATGATTTTCTTCTCTATATTATTTACTGATTAGATTTACTACAAGTTGTTTCTTTTTATCACTTATAGTCTTCTCTTTCTCTTCTTCATGGTATTATTTGATTTTATTTGCTCTCATAAATAATTTTTGTTATTATCACATGTGCTTCGTTCCCCTTAGTCCCCTTTGTATTGATATTCGGTAAAAGTTATCCCAATATTTCCTTTTTGTTGAGATGTACACTTCTCTAATTCTTTCCTTCCTTCGCCAGCCTTTAATTTGCTCTTATAAGTGTCTTTTTTTCACAACCTCGCTGCAGTAAAGTAACAACAAACTGCACAACTAACAGCAGTAAGGAATCGACCTCTTTGCAGTGTGTAATTCCACGTTTTCCTTCCCTTATCATTCTCGTCTCTTTCACGTCGAGTTTAACTGTAATTCAACAAAACACCCGTGATTCTTTTACATTCACTGCTTTAAAATGGGTGTATATTACCAGCGTTTACTGTGTGTGTGTGTGTGTGTGTGTGTGTGTGTGTGTGTGTGTGTGTGTGTGTGTGTGTGTGTGTGTGTGTGTGTGTGTGTGTGTGTAGGTTAAGTACACAGCCACACTCACACGCCCTAACCGAGGCTTGCTGTTTATTTTGGCCAACAGTTTGGGGTCGTATTCTGCGTTCCAATACTCCTCTCCCTCCATTCATTGACGGCTATTGTTTTCCCGCTTGGACATTGCATAGATAAAACAACAACAGCAGCTGCCGCACTAGAAACAACAACAACAGCGACAACAACAACAACACCAGTAGCAACAGCAACAGCACCAGGAACAACAACAGCAAGACTTTAAGCAAATATACGTAGTTAAGCACAGCCACCACCAACCAAACACGAAACACCAACACAAAACACCAGAAACAAATAAAAACATGGACAAAACAAGAACAAGCAGAAAATAAATAACAAGAACAGACAAAAATATTAATATAAGAAAAACATCAACAATAATATCAATAAAAAGACGAAGAGTAGTAATAAAAAGGCAGTAAAACGCAGAATGAATTATGAACCAAACGAGGGCAGGCGGCTATAGCTCACAGGCAGCAGATTCATGGCGCTGTTTGTTTGTCATGCATAAAACACCACTCGGGAGATTGCGGTCTGCGGCGGCCATGCACTGAGCGAAGGTGAAATAGTCATGAATTAACCCCTTCAATACTGGGACACATTTTTACCTTGAGATTTGTGTACGATTAGATCATCTTATTGACATTAGGAAGAGTCTATAGAGGGCAGAAGATTAATGGCCACAGTCTTCACTATTTAAATCCCCCACATGAATGTGTGTATAGAATCACGAAATAGTAAGTAGAATGAATATGGAAACGCGTCCTGGTACTGAAGGAGTTAAGTATCCATGTATCATGATGTGGAATGAATAAATATGAACAGATCAATAGTGTCAATAAGTAAATGTCTATCTAAGTAATGTGTATGAGTTTGAAGTGTTTGTTTGTGTTTATATAGCTTAGAGTTTTAACCCATTTAGTGCCATGACGCGTTTCCATATTCATTCTGCTTACTATTTGGTGATTTTATACACACTCAGAAATTCATGTGGGGATTGAAATAGTGAAGACTCTGGCCATTAATCTTCTGATCATTAAAGACCCTTTCTTATCTCAATAAAACCGTCTAATCATACCCAAAGCTCATTGTAAAAATCCATCCCAGTATTGAAGGGGTTAAGAGTCGATTGGACTAAAATTTGCAAATGTATTTTTTTAATTGACATGGTTACCTAATAAGTAATATGATCCTTTTAGTTGCTCAGTCAATAGAAATAAAGCCTCAAAATATTTCTGTATTATCAGTATTTTTATGTTAAAGAAAACGCATTCCACTTACTAACGAATAATAAATATGGTGATTTGAAATATATTTAACATATTACTGAAAGAGAAAGAATATAGTCATACACTACCCGAACACTATCACTAATACCTATTAAGAAGAAAAGGAAAAAAGAAAAGAACTTCCCGGTAAAGTAAAAAGTGTGTTTATGTGAGAAAATAATCCCACACACATGTAACTCACCTATTAAAGGTGAAGTGACATGGCAGCGAGAGAGAGAGAGAGAGAAAGAGAAAAAAAAAATTGCAAGGTGACCATTACCATAACGAGGCCACCTGATAACAATAACCTTTGGCAACACCTGACACGTTACTGATACATTAACAGCAATAACGCCCCATCATCACTCCAGTGTCAGTGTTCAAACGCCCACGCCTCGCTCAGCTCGCAACAGCCTGGCAAGAGTGGGGTGTGGGAATTGTAAGTTGAAGGTTCCAGTCACGTCAGTTAAACACCCACCTTTATGAATTTCTGTCAGGTTAGTTAGGTCTTAGTGAATTTTGCTCTCGTGTTGTTTTTACCCACTTCAGTTAAACTTAATATAATTTTTTATCAGTTTTATTACAGCTATGTTAACTGCAACTACTTCAGTTCCAAACTACATCATTCCAGTTACGTCAATTCCAGACTACATCAATTCCAAGTAAGTCAATCACAACCCCATTTGAATTCCAGACCACATCAGTTCCAGACCTCATCAATTTCAACCACGTCTATTCGAGCCCACTTTAATTCCACTCACTTCTATTCTAACTACGTCTATTTTTACCATGTCAGTTCCATATACGTCACTTCACACCCACATCAGTTTCATCTCACGTCAATTCCATCCTCGAAAGTTCCACCGTGATACGTCCACCTTAAAAAAATTCCACTTACAGTTAACCACCACCACCACTAACCTAACCTAATTTAACCTAACCTCACCTAACCTCACCTAAACCAGACCAAACCTAACCTAACCAAACTTAACCAAACTAAACCAAACCAAACGTATCCTAACCTAACCTAACTTAACAAAAAACGACATAATTTCATATAAGAGAATGATTTTAAGAGGGATATTATTTCTAGAATTCACCTGAGAGACTTTACCTTTTAGCTCAAGACACAGCCAGGTAGAAACAGGAAGACAGGCAGGTAACAGGTAGGACTTGCTTTGAGAGTTGTAGTGTGTAACTTGGGAGTGTGTTATGTCAGAAATACCTTGCTGACATGCTGGGAATGGTGGGATAAGCCTAAGAGGAATGTTTCAACACACTTATCCTCTCTTATTTGACCATTCTACTTGGCATTTCTTGTTCAGGGATTGTCATTTAAGTGGATCTCTTTTTTTTTTTATTCCAAACTTTTGTTACCTCTGTGTCCAATATCGCTCGAACAAATGTAAGTAAATAAATGAATGTAAAAATAAAAATAAAGGAAAAAACACTATTAGCAATTTGCAGGTCAGTTAAATAGCAATAATGATCATAAAATTATGATAATAACAATAATGCAAATAGTAATAATACCTGACACGTAATGATTTACACACACGCTGAAAACAAAAGAAAAGATAAATATTGACTTGATTTCACAGATTACAAAACAAAACTTCGCGAAAATAAAATAAAATAAAAGAGAGAAAGAAAATAAAACAACAGTAATTTTTCAGTAACTTCCTTCCCGAGACATGAAGAGCGTGAAGCATGAAGCAGCAGCACTAGGAGGAGGAGGAGGAGGAGGTTTAGGAGGAGGAGGAGGAGGAGGAGGAGGAGGAGGAGGAGGAGGAGGAATTAACATAACATGCTGGCAAGGAGAGTGAAAGCAACACCCCACGAAATAGATAAGAGCAGGTCTCGCCTAAGATAAGAGAGTAAATGGATAAATAAGAGAGCCGCGCATCTGTCTCTTTATGAATGGTGATGAGGGATGGGCGGGCGGTGGGTGGCGGGTGAGTGACGCAAGATTAGCCCACTGTACGACCTCTGACTGACGTGCGAAGGGCGTGCTGTCGTGGATGGAGCGTGGGGGAGGGGCGTGTGTCGTCTTGTACCGCCGTAGGGTGTGGGTGGGGGTGTGTAGAGTGAAAGGAAAGTGTAGATTTGTGAGGCAATGTGTGTGTGTGTGTGTGTGTGTGTGTGTGTGTGTGTGTGTGTAATGAGCGAAATTAGTGTAAGTGTTGTATCATCATTAGCGAGGATTGCAGGTAAAGGTCAGCTCACTCAACCGCTGATTCTATTCCCGATGGACTCTGAACCGCCACGCAAGCACTCACCCTGTCTTTATCCTCTGTCACCCTTCCCTGCTATCTTATCTTGCCGCCCCTGCCTTCCCTACCATACATTTTTGTCCATTTCATCTTCACTTTTACTTTCTTCTCTTCTCTCTCATGGCTATCACTTTCCCCTGCTATCTTATCTTTCCGTCCCCTGCCTTCCTTACCATCCATCTTTTTCCATTTCATCTTCCTTTTACTTCCTTCCCTTCTTTGCCATATATCACTTTCCTCTGCCATATTTTCCCCATCACCTGCTTTCTATTCTACATCCCTATCATCCTTGTCATTATTACCTTACCTTCCCTACCACCTCTTCCATCTCCCCTACCATCTCCCCTGTCACACATATCCAAGCTGAACTGACAAACACCAAGTAGCTACAAGGTTTACTGGCGTCCCATCCTGTGCCTCCACTCATGGCTGTCTCTTTCCGAACCAAGCAGATGAGGAGGACTGACTTCCAAGAGCCGCGTCACATCCTGGGTTAGCTACCAAAGGGACCGTGAAGGGAAGAGACCTGGCATGAACCTCGCGTATTACGGCACTAGTGTATTACTTGTGACATTTACTTGGGAACTTGTGAAGGTGTATTATCATTGCATTGTTGTGGATTATGGGAGAATCTGGCTGTGTTGCGTCATTGTGCAGGTGAGTGGCAGGTGATAAAGAGAGAAGGTAGTGTTTTTTTAACGTGTTGATATGTACAGGTAATTAATTGGAGGTTGTAGCGAGATATTTGTTGTGGTATAGCTTACGTACATAGATAGTATTGTTAGTTTAAGGAGGATTTGCTGTGATAATATTAATGGGAGTAATAGTAGTGGTTGGAGTGGTAAAGGTGATACTTGTAATGGCTGTAGTAGGGATGAATACACACTACAACACTTACATTACTTAACATTAGGTGGAGTTAATATTTTGTGGGTATAAATAAGTAATGAAATAAGGTTAGTATGTCATTTGCTGTTAGGAAGACCGATATCTGTAGTATTTACTGAACATAAGGTGGTGTTAATGTTTTGTGGGTATAAACAAATAATGGAAAAAAGTTAGTATGTCATTTGTTGTTAGGAAGATCGATAGCAACATTAGTAGTGGTAGTAGTGGTAGGAGCGATGGTGGTCGTGGTGGTAGCAGCAGTGAGGGAGAAACACAAGTAATGTACACCAGCGCTCATGTTTACTTAATATCATGTGCAGTTAAAACTCGACATTTGCTTTGAAATACGAGTGTAATTACAAGTCTATACATTACATTTTATCATCCCATCGTGTTATATTTTGCAGGTGTGATAGCTTCATTATAGATCATTAGGGAGTAATTACACACACGCCACCACTGAAGTCCCGAATAAAGATTAAAATTAACACTGTCCCCTTAAACAACATTTGCAGTTTATTCTTCGCTTCACTTATTCGCTTTATTACTGCGACTCATTAAAGTGTAAATCATAACGAGTGTGGAGGCGTAAGGTCACTGGAACTATTAGACGGAAGGTAACGACACACACACACACACACACACAAGGACCTTTAAATGCCGCCACGACTCTGACAAGCACGACAAAGAATTAAGAGCTAAGTGGTTGTAAAATATACGAATGTAGTCAGAGTGTCTTGTGTCCTCCTCCTCCTCCTCCTCCTCCTCCTCCTCTTGCTTCTCTCTGACCTGCTTCTCCTCTCTCTCTCTCTCTCTCTCTCTCTCTCTCTCTCTCTCTCTCTCTCTCTCTCTCTCTCTCTCTCTCTCTCTCTCTCTCTCTCTCTCTTCGTAAGTAAAAGGAGAGAGGAAAATAATGTAACTTAGCACAAACTTCTTCCTTCCTCCTCCTTCTCTTTCCCTTTCTTCCTTTCTTCCTTCCTTCCTTTCTTCCTTCCTTCCTTCCTTCCTTCCTTCCTTCCTTCATAGCTTCTCCATCGTCGGGAAAAGTAATAAAATAGCGTAGCACGGAAGTTTGTTTTCCTCCTCCTCCTCCTCCTCCTCCTCCTCCTCCTCCTCCTCCTCCTCCTCCTCCTCCTCCTCCTCTCTCTCTCTCTCTCTCCTCCTCTCTCTCTCTCTCTCTCTCTCTCTCTCTCTCTCTATCGCTCTCTCTCTCGTCCTCTTCCTTTGTCCCTCCTCAACTTCATTCCCTCACTCTATTTCTCCAGGCGTGAATGAGAGAGAGAGAGAGAGAGAGAGAGAGAGAGAGAGAGAGAGAGAGAGAGAGAGAGAGAGAGTGTATAACAGTAAGTATAATAAATGTAACACATAAGAGATTATTTCCTCCTCTCCTCCTTTCCCTTTCTCCAACATTAAAAGTGAAAGCAAAGGAAGGAAAAAAACAAGAGGAAAAATGCTGCACTGTAAGAATTTTTGCTCTCTCTCTCTCTCTCTCTCTCTCTCTCTCTCTCTCTCTCTCTTCTTGGTAAATTCGATAGAGTTCTTATTGGTGGAGAACAATAAGTATTTGTACCTTTTTGCTTATCTTTTAATGTATATAAGAATTACAATCCCCGTTCTCTCTCTATAACGAAATGTAATAACTTTGTAAAAAATTCTCCCACCTCCCTTTATTCTTTCCCGTTATTTGAGTTGCTTCGTTACGGCTCCATAAAACGTTGGTATCATTACTAAGTATTTCGTTGCCGATGTTATTACTAGGAAAGGGTAAAGATCTGTTAATGTACACGATGTTTTGTTGATGTTACCTGTTTTTTTGTTGTTGTTTAGTTGTATTATTGTAAGAGGTTTCTATATGTGTGTGTGTGTGTGTGTGTGTGTGTGTGTGTTTTGCTAGTTTTGTGGGGAAAGATGAATCTGTTTGTCTGATTGTGTGTTTGTATGCATGTATGTCTCACTCTCTCTCTCTCTCTCTCTCTCTCTCTCTCTCTCTCTCTCTCTCTCTCTCTCTCTCTCTCTCTCTCTTTCTCTCTGAGGAAGTTGTTTATGAGAATGAATTGCAAATAATCTCTCCCTTCTTGTAAGACACATCTGAGTGACAGCTGCCTTGTTTGTTTGCGCCACACACACACACACACACACACACACACACACACACACACACACACACACACACACACACACACACACACACACACACACACACACACACACACACACACACACACACACACACACTTACCTGGCCTCCTTAATGACTTTCACGAGGTGACAGGGAGGTGTGTGTGAGGGGAGACACCTCTGTCACTCCCCCTCCCCTCACCTCCCCTCACTGCTGCGCCTCCCCTCACTGGCTGGCACTCCTTTATTTCCGCGTCGTATTGTGGTGACGGGTGGACAGTATTTCAGCAGTCCTACACGATTATATTTTTATCTCTCTCTCTCTCGCTCTCACTTTTCTCTCTTTCTCTATCCGTCTCCGTTTCTCTCCCCGCGCTATCTGGGTGTCACGCGGGACTAGGGACAGTGACTTGCGTAGATTAGTGAAACCGGTTATGGGGTCCAATTAAAACTTGAGCCGAAACTGGGGTTGGGTGAAGGCACGTGTCCTCGTCCGGAGTGGTCACGCACGGGGGAAGATTGTCTCAAAGTTTTCTTTTTTTCTATTAGGGTCTTTTTTTCTTTGCGAGTTCTTATGTACTTTTCATGTGGTATAATCTTGCACTGCTCGCCTCGCTGGGCTAATTAAAAATACACTGAACCTAAGATAAGAAAATACGTTTCAATTAATACTCACACGCATGCATACCTGATTTATTGCTTTCTCTCTGCTTTTCCTCCTCCTCCTCAAATTATTTTCTCTCGCCTTGTTTCTTTCTCTCCCGACGGAGTTTCTCTCTGGTCCCTGGGAGCAATTCTCTGCCTACCGGGTTCCCTCGCACTGTTGATATTACAGAAGTTTGAGTTTCTCTGGAGCTTTCCTCTCCGCCTCCCTAACTCTCCAGCGTCTGATTACACAATACCAAGTTCCTCAATTGCATAAACAGTTGCGCTGCTGTGTGTTTTTTTTTTTTTTTTTGCCACTGCGTTCAGTCTCTCGCCGTCACTCACACACCTGTGACTTTGTGACTTCTACGACTCTGAAACACTTATGCCCCGCACCACCAATACTTTCCAAAGGTTCGTTGAAATTACATGGTCTTTTCAGGGTTTTGAAGGGCTCAAGTGACAGATTGATTGATTGATCTATATTATTAACGGGACAAACAGTCTTAAGAATCTGGCTGCTCATCTATGTGTCCTTGGAAAATAGTCGTGATAATGAAGCAGTATTTCTGAGTACTCATGGAGAATAGGAAGCGCCTGAAGTTGTGAAGAGGTGAAGAAGGTGAAAGACGAAGAAAAGTGTTGAAAGTACGGAAGTTTGATATTCTACCTTTTCCTCTTTTCGATTCAACGAGTTAGGGCGTTGTAGAACTGTACCCTTTTATCTTGTTAACTCCCAGTCGACCGTGTTAGAAGGTAGAATGCTGATTTCCATCCTTTTATATATTATTTAAACTGAAGACTTTACGATGCTGTATATATATATTTTTTTTGCCAACTTAGAATCAACATGTGTTTGTGTGTGGAATGATACAGAATGCAGACTTTACTTATCAATTCATCACCTCTTATGACATTTCAGTTATGTACCCTTCCCTTTTCTAGATAAGTCAGGAAATACTGCTTTAGAATACTGTAGAATGTTAAAACTGTACCTCTCCTAAATAGAAACCAAATGAACCACCAACGTTAGAATGAAGATTGTTAAATTTGTACCCTTTCTAGAAAACTCGGGAGCCAGTAAGTTAACATGCTGAAGAGTACTGCTGTTATCCTGCCCTCACTCATCGGCTCGGCATGTGTCTCCTCCACTATAGCAGAAGGGGGGAGCTCCTGCCGAGGATGGCAAAGGGTGGGACTGGGTAATGTTTTATGGGGGCACCTTATCTGTTCTTGGGACGCGTTCGTTATCACATTCTCGGCGTAGTTTGTGGCTTGGCGCACTGTTTGTGTAAGCCTGGCGCAGTGCAGGGCCGGGGGAGAGGGAGGGGCACGGAGGCGAGGTGCTGGCGTCGTAAAAATAAGGTTAGGTCAGTCAGACTACATGTTGAGTGTGAGTTCGTGCAAAGAGGAGTGGTGGTGGTGGTGGTGGTGGTGGTGGTGATACTGGTGGTGGTAGTAGTATTCAGTCCATATTTAGTAGGATTTGAAGGTATACGTATCTTTCAGTTGTTTCGAAATACACAAATAGACGAATTATAATCTAAGAAGATGACAAATATTTCGGTTCAGGGATAAGCGGCTTTGTTATGAAAGTTGGCTTTGATAGGAATAGATTCAAAAGACCCAGATGAAACTTTCCTTTTGACTGGAGAAGAGACCCCTTCATTGCTTCGATTCATTAACACGATACTTTTGGGGAACTTAACCTTGATGATAATTGCCAGAGAAGTCATAGAAGATACTTTAATTTCACGGTATTACCAGAACGTAATTGTAAACTGAAATTAGTGGAAAAGTTTAATAACAAAGATCAAGAAAACACGAGAGAATTAAATGTACTTAATCTCTTCACGTATTGAGAGAACACTTGGCTACAAACACAGCGTCGGAAAACATAGATATAAACTTAAGAAAACCCTCAGATTTTTATAGCGCCAGGAGGAACACCAGGAGCGAGTGTCAGTAAGTCTAAGCCAATCACTATCCATTTTGCGTTACGTATTACCCAATCAGCGTGGACGCGGGGGTGCGATTGGTCAAGACGGATCAAAGCTTGCCGCTCATTGGTCAGCCATGGGTCTCTTTTTCGCAGGCTATGATTAGCATGAAATAGGCTGGAATAGGCCAAAAATACACGCTGATCATCTTAATTACAGATAAACACATGCCGGGGAGAATAGCGAGGGGAGATTAGACAGCAAGGAGGAGGAAGATTCAACCTCATTCAACTGAAATTTATGAGAGTTGATACCACGTTGAAAAAAAAAGGAAAGCGTCTGTCATGTGGTCGTAGGAATTGAGTCGTACTAGCTTTGGCGCCATGAGTAGCTACAAGACCACCGCTACCACCACCACCATGATGACCACCACCACCACAGCTATCTCCTCCATCAGACTTAACGAAAACTCTGAAGATAAAGTAAAAAATGTTGAAAGCGGTGATAAAACATGAGCCTCCACTTCCTAGAGCTTCACCTTAACTCTCTGTACTTCAGTAACTAAGAGAAAGAAGTGTGAGAATGGCGTGACGAAGAATGAAAAAGCGATAGGATATAAATAAAGAAGCAGGTGATAAAACAGTAACTCACTCTTGCATATTTTCTTTCTCTCTCTCTTCCTTAAACTTCACCTTGGCATGTAAGTCACTACACTTTAACAATGAGAGAGAGAGAGAGAGAGAGAGAGAGAGAGAGAGAGAGAGAGAGAAAGTAACTGATAACAAAATAACAATAATTCTTTCTCTCTTTCTTATCTTTGTTACTTTATCTTGACAATAACTCTTTCTCTCTTTCTTTATCTTTCTTACTTTACCTTGAGTCGTAAAGTCACAACACTTAAACAAAGAAGAAAAGAAACCGTGAAAAAATAGGACAAAAAAAAAAAATACACACACACCAAGGTAGGGAAAAAAAATATATAAGTGTATGTATATATAGTTCTTTCCCTGACACACTTCGTTTCAAGCTCAGGTGTCAGGATTTGCGTCAGGAGTTGCTTAGGGATGTGTGTTCTTTTTTTTTCTGCAAGGGTTGTCCACCACGCGCCGCAAACAAGCCAATTATGTGATTAAAAGTGAGGGAGCTGTGTGGTGTTGGTTGAATTATGAGAACCTTGACTGCATGTGTGTGTGTGTGTGTGTGTGTGTGTGTGTGTGTGTGTGTGTGTGTGTGTGTGTGTGTGTGTGTGTGTTGCATCATAAGACATTAATGTACTATCATCTTTCCTCCTCCTCCTCCTCCTCCTCCCCTCCCCTTCATTACTCTCCATTCTTCTTTATTGCATATTATCATCCTCTTTCTCTTTCTCTGAACTGTTTAATCCTCCTAGAATTTAGAGATCTTGTAGAATTCCCCAGTACGATTTTCGAGTGGGTATTGTTTCTCCCCCCTCTCTGTCTCTCATTCCCATCTGTTTTCCTGTTCTTTTTTTCCCCTCTCAGCCTGTTTCTGTGTCGCCTTGTGTCGTGTTGGTATGTTGGCAAGTTCCCTTCTCTTCGCTCTCGTGGACAACAACAGAAGCTATTTTGAGAAGGGTAGAAAGTACAAAAGGAACGACGAGAGAGAGAGAGAGAGAGAGAGAGAGAGAGAGAGAGAGAGAGGAATTATAGCTATCATTTTTCCCTTCTGCCACATCATCTTCCTTTCCTTCATCGTCAGCCCACACGTCGCCACCACGCCCCCATCGTCGCTACTCGTCACTCGGGCCCCAGGGTGTGTCCTCCGCCCCTCACGCAGCTTCCGTTTCGTAAAAGCTTGGTGCAAATTTCCACGGTGGGCGGGGCGGACTTAAGCAGTATTTTTTGTTTATCTTTTTTAATATAAACCTGAGCGCTGCATTTTACACTCGCTTTAACCCAGTTTTCCTGCCTCACACACTCTCTCTCTCTCTCTCTCTCTCTCTCTCTCTCTCTCTCTCTCTCTCTCTCTCTCTCTCTCTCTCTCTCTACCTCCTCCTCCTCCTCCTGATCCTCTTCATCCTCCTCTTGAATATCAGTGCTTGAATTCCCTCGGTGTGTGTGAGGAGTGTTTCACGAGGCCGCGGCGTAAGACTGCATCACTATATCCTCCAGGCTCTCGTCGCTTGCATATATCATTCAGACAAGTGCCTTCCTGCGCCTTGGCTCCCGGGGGACTTTCTTTTGTTTTCAAGAAATGTAGTGTCGCCTTTGGACTCGCACGGAGATTTATGGCCAGGCGTTCTTAAGTGGGAGGTGTTAGAGGCGACGAAACGCTACAAACACGCTAGAGTCTCTTATCACGAGTGTAAGTCTCTGTAAGTGCACCGGATTAACTTCCTTAGCCTGCACCAACTCGGGTACATCAAGTAGAAGTGAGGTGAGGGAAGGGAAAAGGGAGTGGAAGGGGGAGAGTAAGAATGGGAGTAGTAGATGTGAGAGGGGCGCCAGTCACCGACCACG
>NC_059299.1:5894979-5914979 GCF_017591435.1 Portunus trituberculatus
TAGATGCTGAAGATGATGTACAGAGGAGGAGAATGATGGTGCGTGAAATATGAATGATAAAGAAAGGGAAATAGGTAATGTTGCATGGAAATAGACGAGGATGGGAAAGAATGAGATGGCTAGAAAGGGGAAAAGTAATGTCTTGTCAACAGAATAGACAATGGCGAGGAAGAGGATGTACAGAATGATGACTAGTTAAGTAAATATGAATGATAGGGAAAGAAAAATAGGTAAAATAAAATAGAAGTAGATGACGAGAGGAAAGAATTATATAACGAAAATGATGGACAGAGAGACAGTAGTTGCAGAAGATGAGAGATGAAAATGAAAAGGGAAAAAGAATACTAGAATAAAGAGAAACAAATTACAAAGAACAGAGCATGAAAGAATAGCAATAAAAGAGAACAAGAGGATAGAAAATATGAAAACAGAACACGAGAATGAGTCACTAAAAAAAGTAAAAAAAAAAAAAAAAAGATTGACGTTATGGATAAAAGAAAATGATTACTGAAGTGTTTATTAGAGTAAAAATGTTAGAAGTTAAAGGTTAATTGACTGATTAACGCGTCGCAACAGAGCAGTCTTAGTCACAAGGCTTCAGAAGGATGAGGAAACTAAGGGAACGGTGTATATGTCCCTGGCAACTTGTATCCCACACGTATTTGCAGGTAAATAGTTGAAAGGGAGTCTGAATGTAACGTTTAATCTCTCTCTCTCTCTCTCTCTCTCTCTCTCTCTCTCTCTCTCTCTCTCTCTCTCTCTCTCTCTCTCTCTCTCTCTCTCTCTTTCTATTTGTTTCCTGTATTTTCTATTTTTCATTTTTTTTTTAATTTTCTTCGTTTTTTGTATAATTGTTGTGTTATTTTTGTTGTGTTATTTTTTGTTATGTACATTAGTGTTCTACCATCATCTGTATTCTCTCTCTCTCTCTCTCTCTCTCTCTCTCTCTCTCTCTCTCTCTCTCTCTCTCTCTCTCTCTCTCTCTCTCTCTCTCTCTCTCTCTCTCTCTCTCTCTCTCTCTCTCTCTCTCTCTCTCTCTCTCTCTCTCTCTCTCTCTCTCTCTCTAATCCATCCACATTGTACTAATGATACATGTTGCTCACGGCTTTAAGAAAAAAAAAACAAAAAAAAAACAGAACATCATCCTTGTATTATCAATGCTTTGTTCCTGGCTGAGCTCCGCGTATCACTTCCTGTTGCACATTCCCGTTTGTTATTTCCCTGTTTATGTGAATTCCTGCTTGGCTTGGCTTTCTGATAACCTGTTTTCTGTTTTATCTGTTTTGTTGCTCTGTTGTGGTTTTGGTCTTATCTTATCTTGTTTTTGGTTTGGGTTCTGTTTATTTTTTTTTCTTTTTCTCTAATTCTTTTTCGTGTTTCATCTGTTTACCTGTTGTCCTGTTGTGTGTGTGTTTACGGTTCAGTCTTACGAGGTTTTGTGTTTTAGTTGCTACGTTGTTATGTGTTCCGTTGTGGTGTGTTTCGTTTTGTTGTGTTCCGTTGTGTTGTGTTTTGTTGTGGTGTGTTCCGTTGTGGTGTGTTTTGTTTTGTTGTGTTCCGTTGTGTTGTGTTTTGTTGTGGTGTGTTGCGTTGTGTTGTGTTCCGTTGTGTTGTGTTTCCGCTGTGTTGTGTTCCTCTGTGCTATGTTCCACTATGTTGTGTTCCGTTTTGTTGTGTTCCGCTGTATTGTCTGCTTGTGGATGTTCAGGCAAGTTCAGTTCCACTCATTTGTTTTGTGTTTGTTGTGTACAAGATTAATTAGTGATTAATTAATTATGTGAGTTGCTTATTAAATACGTTAGTTACTTAATTGGTTTGTCAGTCAGTCAGTCAGTCAGTCAGTCAGTTAGGTGAATTATTACTAGTCAGTCAGTCAGTCGCTCGGTTAGATAATCAGTCAGTTTAATTAAACTCTACCTCATTATTTTCTTTATTTCTAGCAGAACAGGAACTGAATCATGCGACACCTCTGCAGGTAAACTGATCGTGCCATGCTAATTAATTATACAAGCAATTACAAACATCCCTTTTCTCCATTTAGCGCTGAACACTCATAGACGACACGAAAAGAACAACAGACTAACGCCGAAGAGCCTTTGAAAATTTACTGCTCCAATTATGACAGCAATAACGATTTCATAAACCATGGGAGCGTGTCAGCTGTGCCTCGGAGCGTTGACAGACAGGTGGTCGGAGTGACAGACGGACAGGTAGAGTGACGGACAGAAATGCAGGGAGGAAGGCAGGTGGATTGAGTGACAGGCAGAGAGATGGGCAGGTAGACACGTTAATTAAGATGATGATGGTATGATAAAGAAGAGAAAAAGTAGAGATGTTACTAGTCTTGTTTACTTGGCACAGAGACTCCTTGTAAGAAATTATGAGGGAAAGTTTGAAAGCTAATGGAAAAGAAAATTTGGTGTGTTTTTTTTCTAAGGGATAGTAAAAGGAAAAGCTAGTTGAAAAGAGGGAAAGTTAAAAGGAAGGGAAAAAAACAAGAAGAAAAGGAAAAGTTATGAGAAACTAGAGGATGGAAAAATGTAAACCTAATGAGAAAAAGAAAAAAAAGTTAAAAAGTTGAGAAAAATAAGAACAAAGAAAAAAATATGGAGAAACGGCTTAAAAACAGAGAGAGAGAGAGAGAGAGAGAGAGAGAGAGAGAGAGAGAGAGAGAGAGAGAGAGAGAGACAGAACCACTCATGAAGCCACGTACATGATCTGAAATGGACACAAGCGTAACATTTCTAGCTTTCATGTCCTCGTATTAGCGTTGACACATATCCCTTCATGATTAGCGAGAATTAATACGATGCATGGACTGAAACATAACCGGATCAGCTTTAGATAATGAGTACTTGTCTTTTGTTTTGTTGTTGTCGTCATCCGTGGCTCGTGTAACTGTGAAGTAGGGATTAAGTTTACGAGATCGTGCGACTGTTTGTGTACATCAGTGAATTTAAAGTAGCTTCCATAAATAACCTCATAAATCCTGCTGTGTTTAGTTTATTTATTCATTTTGTTTATTTTTTCTTAAAAGAGATTCTGGCTAACTTACAAAAAGAGCTATTTAACCCGTTCAGTACTGCGACACATTTTTTCCTCGAGATTTGTGAACGATTAGACGATTTTATTGACATTAGGAAGGATCTATGGAAGTCAGAAAATCAATGGCCACAGTCTTTACTATTCCAATTCCCCACATTATTTTTTAAGCTGTATAAAATCACCAAATAGAAACCAGAATGAATATGGAAAAGTGTCATGGTATTCAAGAGTGTAGAAAAACATAGCAAACGTATCAGTCCTTTAATACAACAAAAGAAAAACATATACGAAATTATAGTGGATTTTGGAAAACTGTTTTTTTCATATTCGTATTTATTTTATGACCAGTTTGAAGTGTTTGATAATGTTTGTCCTTCCTTTGTGTTAATTTGTGACCGATGTGTACAGTGCCTTGATATACTGTTTGTCCTTTTTTTGCATTTCTTTGTGACTGGCTTGAAAATTTCCATAAAAAATATTCGTTCCTTTTGTGTGGTCCTTTCAGAGAGAGAGAGAGAGAGAGAGAGAGAGAGAGAGAGAGAGAGAGAGAGAGAGAGGTTAGTATGAGTCACCGTGACTGTTTCACGTACACATATACGTTGTCTAAGCGACCTTAATGAAGTGTCTATCCCAGGGACCAATATTTCCTAGTTTCCTACGAATTTTGAGACCTGGAACAGTGATGCGTATGTGTGTGAGTGTGTGTGCGTGTGTGCGTGTGGAGGAAAGACAGACACCAGATGACCATATTTTGCATCCCCATCACCAGCACCACCATCACCACTATCACCCCTCGCCCACTATCCCATCACGCAGTCATCATCACCACCACCACCACCACCACCACCCAGTCGGTCCTTGGTGCAGCTCGTACAGTCTCTGGTCTCTTCTCTGGCCCTCGCCGCCGCCAAGATATTGATGTGCGGCAGGAGATTCGCCTGAAGGGAAGGGAGCGCCGCGCCATCCACCAGCAGGAACCTGAAGTGCTTGAGGAATGAAGAGAGAGAGAGAGAGAGAGAGAGAGAGAGAGAGAGAGAGAGAGAGAGAATGTAAACGAAAGAAGAAGAGGAAAAAAAAGCAAATTGAAGTTAGGAGGAAAAAAAATTAATAGAGGAAGAGAATATCGTACAAGAGAGAGAGAGAGAGAGAGAGAGAGAGAGAGAGAGAGAGAGAGAGAGAGAGAGAGAGAGAGAGAGAGAGAGAGAGAGAGAGAGAGAGAGAGAGATGCTTATTAGATGAGTGTAATTAGTTTATCAGTTATCGCCGCTCAAATTCCCTGGCGATAACTGACACGGCTTGTTTATGGGCGTGTTATGGGGACGTTTAGTGAATAAATTGCACTCAAGTACAGTAAATTTCACTCACGAAAACTCCTCCCTTGAAAAATCTCTCTCAAAAATAATTCCAGGATAAATTATCTCACTAATCAAATTCTAAAAGCATTTAAGGGGAAATTTTTGCCTAGCGGTGAATAAGTTGAACTGTCGTAACATTTTTTCTACCTTTTTCCATCTTTTCTATCTTCTTTAAGTAAGAGAGAAAAACTGGCCAAGAGCAAAAAAAAAAAAAAAAAAAAGAAGGCCCACGCAGTCGCCAGTCCCCATACAGTGGCAAAGGAGTTAACCAAATGATAGGATAAATGTCTTGACACCTCGCTCTTAGATTAAATGCAGTGTGTATTGGAGATAAGGCCACGAAGGGTTTAAAGACACTGACCAGAGAAGACAAAGGCGATACAGGACAGAGCTACACCAAGAGAGAGAGAGAGAGAGAGAGAGAGAGAGAGAGAGAGAGAGAGAGAGAGAGAGAGGTGAAATAGATCAAAGCTACACTAAATCACTCACTTGCTGCGGAAAGAGACAAAAGAGAAATGTGAGATAGGTCATTTTGCATTAACTCATCCACTCACTCGTTGCGGAGAGGGAAAATAAATACATAAATGAACCTAAAAAGAAAAACTAATTACATGAACGAGGAAAGAGGAAATAAATGCACGAGGAAACCGTTGAAAGGAAAGGGTTACTGAACGCTAGACTGGACACTCTCGCATGGCTGTACGTGAGCAAAGGTTAAGCTGCGTGAGGAAAGTCAAGGTAATCAAGGTTAATGCAGATGTACGTACGTAGGAAACGATAAAGATGACTCACATAAACGCGTATTATGAGACATTCCTGTGATTCACCTCCACTATTTCAAAAAGACTTTATTTGAATTAACATTAGTTTTTTTTTAAGTGTTTTTACGGTTCTAGAGGTAAAGTGACAGTATTACTACATTATCAACTGGAGAAACACTCTTGAAAACCCCGCTTATAATCTATGTGGCCCTTGTAAATTATCGTGGTGAAAGAGCAAAGCGTTTTTGAATACTGGAATATTAATGTAGATGTACTTACGTAGGAAACGAGTTTTTTGTAAGGTGTTTTTATGGTTGATGCAGAATGACAAAATTTCTACATTATTAACTGGAGAAACATTCTTGAAAACCCCGCTAATCATCTCTGCAGCCTTTGAAAACAGTCATGGTGAGAGAGCAAAGCGTTTCTGAATACTGGCATTAGCGTTGCGAAAGCGAGACAGAACACAACATGAAATACTACCAAAGCAACGACAACCACATTTCAACGCACAACAAACCAACACTTTTCAATCCATCTCTCGCATTACACTTAACACCACCGCGCAGAGACACCCTTGCACAACACACCTGTCTCCCTTACACCGAATAAAACCAAGAGGACCAGAGCAATTTGACAGCGAGCAACACACTACCATCCATCACAATGACAGCGAGCGAATTCCCAGCACCATGCATACAGCGGCTTCTGAAATGCTGTGTGCTGTGTGGTGTTGGTTGTGTTGCTGTGAGTGTAGAATGTTGAGTGTCCACAGCCGCGTCCTCGTGTATTGTCTGTGTGTTTTTTTGTGTTTTTAAGTGTTGTAGTGTGTTCGTGTGTTCCGTAAATTGTGTATATTATCGTTGTGTGTTAGAGTTGTTCCGTGTTACTGCGCCTTTTTACAGTGGCCTGTGTTGGTGTTGGTGTTGGTTTTAGGAGGAGGAGGAGGAGGAGGAGGAGGAGGAGGAGGAGGAAGAGTGCCTAAGAAGAACCTCAAATAACCCAAAACCCCAAAACACTGTTCAGATCCACAAGAGGAGACGTGATAGGGGTCAGCGAGGAGGAGGAGGAGGAGGAGGAGGAGGAGGAGGAGGAGGAGGAGGAGGAGGAAGTGAAGGAGAGAAGGAAGAATACTGTGGTTTTAGCTTCCTTTCCCTCACTGACCTTCTCTCTCTCTCTCTCTCTCTCTCTCTCTCTCTCTCTCTCTCTCTCTCTCTCTCTCTCTCTCTCTCTCTCTCTAAAATTCATGTTTTTCTACTTTTTCATTTTTTTTTCTTTTCATTCCTATTCATCATTTTCCTTTACGCAATGCAATATAAAACTTTCCTTCTTTTTTTTCATTCACTTCTCATTCGTCTCTTTTCATCCATATCCATTGGCCTTACTCCTTTTACTTCTGTTTTTCTTCTTTCTTTCCCGTATCTCTTTATTCGTGTGTAATTACTCCTCCACTCTATCTTTCATCCCCCGTATCATTATTTGATCTTATCTCTCTTCCATTCAAGTAATTCCTTTTTCTCCATCATCGCGCCCCTTTCGCTGGCCAGTTTATTGCTTCTCTCAATTATTGTTTATCTTTCCCTTGCGTCCTCCATTCATCACTCTCTCCCTGCCTCTCTTCATCTCTCTCCTCCTCCTCTCTCTCTTTCTCCTATTTCCTCTTACAGTTTTGCTTGGTTGTTTCTTCCTTGCAATCTTCTAGTTATTAATTCGTTCTTGTTTTTTTTCTTTTATATTCGCATAATCAGATTAGCGTACAATGTCTTTATGCTCGTTTGATTCCTTTCCATTGCAAATATTAGCAGCATGACTATCGAACTCTGCAAACGCTCCTAACAAGAAATTAACCAAACACTGAGAGAGAGAGAGAGAGAGAGAGAGAGAGAGAGAGAGAGAGAGAGAGAGAGAGAGAGAGAGAGAGAGAGACAGACAGACAGACAGACAGACAGATAGAAAGACAAAAAGAGAGAGAGAAATCCTATAATAGAATTTAGAGTAAAAACTAGATTTGAGACTGACGGAAAGTTATACATGTATGGAGAGAGAGAGAGAGAGAGAGAGAGAGAGAGAGAGAGAGAGCAACACCGGTAGAGTTGGATGTAGGAGTTAGCAGTTACCGGTTCATCCTTTACTTCCCTTCCCTGCCTCGAGGCGTCACAAAGAGTTCTTTCCTCCGCGCTGTGCTGCAGGAAAGGAACTTATTAATCATACTAAAATTTCACTTCGGACTGATTGAGCTGCGAGGTCAGGACGCCGCAGGGAAATTAGAGGGAGGGATGTACTGTACCCGAGGCGAGGGGGAGGAGGGGAGAGGCTGAAGTGAGTGAGTCGGAAGAGCGAATCTGTTTCACTTGACGCGCGCGCCATTGATGCACTTCCCCCACAAAGCTTTCCGCTAATTATGTCAAGAAGCCGCCGCTATTTCTAAACATCTGTGAGTTTCCGCAATTATGTTTTAGTTTAATGTTTCTTGTATTGCCCGCGTGATTTTTTTCATTTACAGGATGAATTGTGGGATTTATTGAGTTTCGAACCATTAGAAGCGTTTCACTGAGGCTGGATGCGGGGAGGGAATGAATGGGGAGATAGGAGAACCACGAGTCATGTTGCCATATCTTAGTTGAAGTGCCCGAGGGGACGGCCGTGTTACTTTTCTCGTGTCAGTCGTGTGTATGTGTGACGTGAGAGTGGCGTGTGTGGCGTGTGTGTGGCGTGCGGTATGCGGTTGTGACGGAGATGCTGTGGACAGTGGTAAGTGTTGACATTCTTCTTAGTATCAAGACTATTTTTTAAACACCTCAACGCTACACCACAATTACTTCTTAAATACTCTAGTTGAAGTGAAATTGTTCTAAAGACAAAAAATGCATATTACTAATAGGGGAAATTCTTTAGGACTCTGTTAATCATCTCTGGACTTTGAAGATAAACGTGATGAGAGAGAGAAGAGTTCCAGAATACAGACCTCATTCTCGCGTCTCGATTGTGAATTAACAGACGTACAACGGTTAGTCACTCTCCGCATAGATACAGTCGTGGTTAGTGGTCCAATAAGGTGTTACTCTCATATTCACTGTATGTGGTGTGTTTTCCACGTCACGTCTTTTGAGCTATTAAGTGTGGCGTTACAAACTCTTCAACTGAGTGATTTCTTGGCGAAGACTTAACGTTGAGAAACACAAAACTCGTGTAAGTGAGCGGGACAGGTTTCTTTTCTGTTCATCTGTTTATGATTATGAATGTACGTCTCTGGAAACAGGGAATATATTGGTGAGCTTTAGACTTTAATTGCTTTTAAAGAATATTACACTTTCCGTCTCACGTTTTCACTTCACGTCACTTCATACCTTGACTTACATTCCCGGGAAATCTTTAATTCATTAAAATACACATCACCTCACCTTAACACGATTACCCTTTGTTGGCGACGACTTACGCCTCTTCAAAGATCTTCGGATTTGTTTAAAAGAATGGCCCCTAATAAGCTTTGCCTCCGTAGCTGCGAGTATTCCCTACAACCATAAATGAAAAGATAGTTTGCGTAATAATGAGGGCTTTGTTATTCTTTTCTAGGCAGTCCAGGATAATTCTCCTCTCCCAGCTACACTTGTATTATCTTGGAGGGCGAAGTAATTGAAATACCTGGAATACTCGACACAGACCTTTCCTTTCCTTCTTAACGCCACTAGTGCTGCCTTGCCTTCCTTTTGCCTTGCCTTCCTTTGCTTCACCTTACCTTTCCTTACCTATCTTTACCTTGCATCGCCTTATCTTGCTTTCTCGCTCTGTCTTACTCTGTCTTGCTTCCTTTTCCTTGTCTTCCTTTGCCTTGCCTTCTCTTGCTTTGCCTTCCCTTGCTTTCCCTTTCCTTAATTAACTTTACCTTGCTTCACCTTGCCTTGCTTTGTCTCACTCTGTTTTACTCTGTTTTCCTTGCCTTTCCATGTCTTCCCTTATCTTGCCTTCCTTTTGCCTTGCCTTTCCTTGCTTCACCTTATCTTTCCTTACCTCTCCTTACCTTGTTTTGTCTCACTCTGTCTTTGTCTTGCTTCCCTTTCTTTGCCTTCTCTTGCCTTGCCTTCTCTTGCCTTGCCTTCTCTTGCTTTGCCTTGCTTTCTCTTGTCTTGTTTTGATTCATCTTGTCTTGCCTCACTCTCCCTCTCCTTCCCCGTTCCCTATAGTAAGTTAATCCTCTTAGCATCAGTACTGCGCGTGTTCATCAGTCTTCCTCTCAGTCCTCCTCCTCCTCCTGCCGTGTTATTGAGCGGAGTTTGGAAAGTTTGTCCCTGGCTGATCCACGTAAATGAGCGACTTGGTGCGAGTAGGTGAATAGGAGTAGGAAGCAGAGTTTATATAGTTACCGTGTGTGTGTGTGTGTGTGTGTGTGTGTGTGTGTGTGTGTGTGTGTGTGTGTGTGTGTGTGTGTGTGTGTGTATGTGTGTGTGTTCGTCCGCCTGTCAGTAAATGGTCTGCAGTCTCGCCTCGTGGTGCATGTAGCAGGGGATGTATTGAGAGGGGAAGCCGAGGACGTGTGTGTGTGTGTGTGTGTGTGTGTGTGTGTGTGTGTGTGTGTGTGTGCGCGCTAATATTACATGGGTGTGAGGATGGCAGGAAGGAGCAGCGGACTGGAAGAGTAACAGAGTAACCAAAGCGTGAGGCGATTACTGGACAGGAGTGTTACGTTTCATCTATGTACAGTACACACTCCTGCCACTCACTCACTCCCAGCCACACATTGCACCGCACCACGTCCTGAAATACTTTTGTCCCGCACCAACACTACTTTGACAAGGATCTAACTGAGGCTCCACCGTTTTCAGTTTTTTTTTTTTTTTTTTACAGTTCTAATGACGGATTGATAAGATTTCTACGTTATTAACAGGAGAAACACTCATGAGTTCGGGTGATTGTGAGATAAAAAATTACAGGGGAAAATGTAATATGAAAACAAGTAACGGAAAAAGTAAGAAGAATTAATAAAAAGAAAGAAAATAACAGGTAAAAGACTAAGAAAAACATTGAAAGCTTTTGTTTTTCTTTCTTACCTAACCTAACAACTATTATTTATTTCCCGAATAAAACTTATACACTTATTTTTTCATGATACTTTTCTTCCTTGCTACAGTTACTTCCTTTTTCCTTTACTTCTTTTTCATGATACTTCCTTTCCGAGCACCGAACTTGGCTGATCACCTTTATGGCCTTTGAAAGTACTCGTGGTGAGAGAGAAAGTGCTTCTGAATACTGGCCGCCTTTTCATCCATCACCAGGCAGCCAGTCACCAGTCGGTTATATGGTCTGTATTCCCAAACACTCTGGCGTCTCATAAGGAATGTTTTTGAAGACCATAAAGATCATTTTTTTTCTGTTTATGTTGGTGATGCTGAATATTTGTTGTGCTTTGTCTGGAATCTCGAAAACTAATGATATGAGAAAGAAGGCGAAAATGTTTGAAAATATACCTGTGTATGATTCAATGTTAATGAGAAAATGATTGATTGAAAGTTCAGTAACAAAACAAAAGCGTCATTTAGTGCAGGAAATATTGGTTGTAAAGAAAACGGGATACACTTCGCTAATGTTATACTGCTTAGGTTTCAGGAAGTGTGTCTGTCGCGGGAGTTGATTTGATTTTCCGAAGTGAACCCAGCTTCCGGTAGGAGGAGGTTAGATTGAAGGTGATACTTGCTGCGTGTGTGTGTGTGTGTGTGTGTGTGTGTGTGTGTGTGTGTGTGTGTGTGTGTGTGTGTGTGTGTGTTTATGGCTGTCGTGTATGTTAAAACTACATTTGTTCGCTATTCACCATTTTTCCAGGTTTGGGAAGGCAGAGGTGGGGAGGGAGGGATTTAGTGGCTGTAAATGCATGAAAAAACTTTATGGTGTGGTATTATTCATTATACATCTTTTTTATAAGTGTGAATTTTTAGCACTATTATCACCACTACAACTTCTACCACCACCACCACCACCACCACCACCACCACCACCACTACTACTACTACTACTACTACTACTACTACTACTACTACTACTACTACTACTACTACTACTACTACCACCACCACCACCACCACCACCACCACCACCACCACCACCACCACCACCACCACCATTATCATGTACATACCTGGTGTAGCAGTAATATATAAATCACGTTGACAACCATTACTAATGCCCTCAAACACCGCCCGCTGTGCAAGACGAAGTGCTCCCCTGTAAACACCATAAAACTAAATAGTGTATGGTGTTAAATCGCCTTTTCTGACCTGGTTTAACACTCTATTGTTCCTTGAATCTATATGTTTCTCTATTATTTACTTTAAGACCATTTCCTTTACCTCTTCTATGATAACACAGGAGAGTGGACATGTAAGAGATAGGGGACGAAAATGGAAGTTGGGAGATGTTTTGAGTTATGCTAAGAAAATACAAATAGTGCCACGAAAAAAAAAGAAAAAAATATGAAGAGTAAAAAATATAATATGAATGAAAATAAACGTAAAATTCACTATTTGAGTATTGTTAACCCCTTCACTACCATGACGCGTTTTCATATTCATTTTGGTTACTATCTGGCAATTTTATACAGCTTCATAAACTTATGTGGGAATTAAAATAGTGAAGACTCTAACCATTAAGAATCTGACCTCCATAAACTCATCCTAATGCAAATGAAATGATCTAATCGTACATAAAACTCACGGTAAAAATGCGTCCCAGTACTGTAGGGGTTAAGTAGAATAAAAAGCACCACAAGGTAAAAGAAAGAACGAGAGGGCAGAGCGAGGAAGGGCAGGGCAGTGACGAGTATAACCCCCCCCGCGTCATTAATCTCACCTGGAAAACCAAATATCTACGTGTATTACAGGACGCGTTGTGCCTGAAAGGTGTGCTGGATAATTGTGCGTGTGGGAGTTTGGCGTGCGTGAATTATGAGTGTTGTGAATGTTTGTGTGGTGCAGTTATGCATTTTTATCGGTATCAGTGTAACTATTTGCAATATTGTTGTGTATATGTGTGTGTTTGGGTGGTGGTTTCGGGGGAGGGTGACGTTACTAGTGACATGTTGGCCTCTCTCTCTCTCTCTCTCTCTCTCTCTCTCTCTCTCTCTCTCTCTCTCTCTCTCTCTCTCTCTCTCTCTCTCTCTCTCTCTCTCTCTCTCTCTCTCTCTCTCTCTCTCTCTCTCTCTCTCTCTCTCTCTCTCTCTCTCTCTCTCTCTCTCTCTCTCTCTCTCTCTCTCTCTCTCTCTCTCTCTCTCTCTCTCTCGGTATGTGACATGTCCTGGAATTATTGTCTCCAGTAACATTGCATCAGTGTTCGTGTTGACATGGCGGTGTGTTGCTAATTCCCAGGCACACTTTGGCTAAAAATGCAGATAAAGTTCGGGATTTCCTTCTCAAAACCACATGTTAATATACAAAGTGAAAATTGTGGATGCCTTTAATATTCTTTGCCTTTAGTGGATGATTAGATGACCTTGATACATTGTCGCCTTCGAATAAGTGGGTCATTTATCTTCCAGTGACGAAGTGTGCTGAGTAAACGTGGTAGGGTGACGTAAGAGGTAATAAGGAGACTGCACAGGGATAGTTGATTTACACACGGCGACTCCACAGCACTTCAAACTTAGCGTGAATAGTGTATAGTGTTGAGTCACGCTTCTTGCTTCAGATGATTCAAGAGTGTGTACTCCTTAGATTCATGACCGTCTTTACCTTTCTGCGTCCCATTAATTTATTCATTCTCCTCTTCTCTATCTAGTTTATGTGCACTTAAACTGTTCTTCGTTCTTGTCAAGTTTGTTTCATTCCTTTATAGTCTTATTTGTTGACTTAGTTTTGTCATTTGTCTTTATTGTTTTTTTTTTTATTCAGTTTTTGTATTAGTTCTTGCTACGTTTGTTTCACTCATTGATAATCTTATTTGTGAACTATTTTTTTTGCCAATATTCTTCATTTAAGTGCTTATATAACGCTATTTTCTTTATATTTGTCCACCATTACTATCAGTGCTTGCTAAGTTTGTTATTTCTTTACAATTTTTACGAGTTACCTTTATTTTCAGTTATTATTAATCACCTTCTTTATTAAATCCTCGTTATTTATTTCTTTTTGTGTAGTTTGTGCATCAGTGTCACTCGTCATGGCTACCCAGTGTGCTATGCGACCTTTAAAATGATCCAGCGGCTTTGTTTTTACACATATCCTGCTTTTACTGCACGTGCGAGGCTGTGAAAATCCCCTGAATATTGCGCATAGTTACCCAGCCTCTCGTCCGACGGCGGCCAAAACTTATATTGCCACTCCGTGTTTCTGCGGGACTAACTGGTGGGTGGTGAGCTGTGGATGGCGTTGTGAGTGGTGAATGCCTGCCCCGTCACCCAGCCAGTCACCAAACTTTCTTTCATGGATTCTAGCAACTATGTACTGCTGTTAGGATTTGCAGCTACTACAAAAAAAAAAAAAAATAGTTGCCCTCTACACACTTGCACAGTCATCATCGTTCAGTTGACACCGATTACTCCTTCATTCTTCCTCGTAAATACAACGTCCATCATCCCTATTTCTGTTTAGTTACCCATTCTCTTCTGCAATCCCGTTTTCTACACCCTCTAGTCCACAGTCCTCAGTCCTCACGCGAACCATTTCCTCAGAACACTCCACGCACCACAAACACTCACCCTAACACTTCACTATGTCCTTGGCCATCACTTCAAGTTCCCTCTCTCATTTTTAATACTATACATAACCATCTTAGCATCATGACCTTTCAGATTTTCCAGTATAGTTTTTTTTTTTTTTTCCTGTTTCTCTTCCTCTTCCTCCTCCTCCTCCTCCTCCTCCGCCTTCTTCTCCTCTGCCACATCCTTCTCGCCTCGTGACTCCCTTCCGCCCACCACGGTATAGGAAGAAGAATGTGAAAAGTTGTGTGTTAGGAAAGTTTTGCTTCATAACGGTGTGTGTCTATGGTGTCAGGTTTTCCGAGGTTAACGTGTTGTTGTTGTTGTTGTTGTTCTTGTTGCTGCTGCTGTTGTTGTTGCTCTTCTGTCCTCTCCCCCTTTTTTTTTTTTTTGTTGCTGTTCTTATGGTTCTTGTTCTTCTTTTGACTATTTTTTGTTAACGTTTACACTATTACATTCATTTTTTTCCCCTCGTATGAGTAAAATTAAAATATTCAAAATTTCTCACAACACACACACACACACACACACACACACACACACATGATATACAACTCAGAACAAGCAAGATAAGTAGACTCATAATATCCATGTATTAATTTTGCTCCCATGAATAACACTGACTCCTCTCGCTTCCTTCCCCTTCCCTCCACTCCCCATCCCCTCCAATGTCTATCCTCCTCCTCCCCCTTCCCCTTTCCTCCACATCAGCCTTAATTCCCCCTTCCCCTCAAGGTTGACGTTCGTTTTGTATGTATCCCTGTTTGAGTGTCGCTCCAGAACTCCAACTCCCAAGAAAATATTTCCATAAATCACTATTCATGAAATTCTGCATCTGAGAGTCTCTTGGGGAACTCAACAGCAGCAGACACAGACGCACAGACACTCTCTCTCTCTCTCTCTCTCTCTCTCTCTCTCTCTCTCTCTCTCTCTCTCTCTCTCTCTCTCTCTCTCTCTCTCTCTCTCTCTCTCTCTCTCTCTCTCTCATGTTCAGGTTTATATCTCATTTGCTGATTTCTCCCTCATCACTTAACTCATAATTTGCAATCTCTCTCTCTCTCTCTCTCTCTCTCTCTCTCTCTCTCTCTCTCTCTCTCTCTCTCTCTCTCTCTCTCTCTCTCTCTCTCTCTCTCTCTCTCTCTCTCTCTCTCTCTCTCTCTCTCTCTCTCTCTCTCTCTCTCTCTCTCTCTCTCTCTCTCTCTCTCTCTCTCTCTCTCTCTCTCTCTCTCTCTCTCTCTCTCTCTCTCTCTCTCTCTCTCTCTCTCTCTCTCTCTCTCTCTCTCTCTCTCTCTCTCTCTCTCGCTAAAAGTAAGATAAATGTGACCAATAGATAAATATCAGAGAGAAGAAAAGATAACAGGAAAGATAATTGATAAAGTGAGAAACAAGAGGAAAAAAAACATAATGGAAAATAAAAGTGAGAAAAAAAAAACGCAGACAAACAATTAAGATTAAAAAAGATTGTATTTCGACACTTCACTATAAGCCTTCAATTTATGGCGCTCTTTTTTCACCTAGCCGTGTCTTCTCTCCTCTTTCTCTTTCTCCTCTCTGTCTTCTCTCTCTCCTCCCTTCACTTGTCTCACTTTTCCTCCCCTTCTCTCACCTTCCTCCCATACATTCCAAACATTCTCCTCTCTATAGGCATTTCCTCCTCCATTTCCCTTCCTCATTCCTCCTTGACTGGTTCCTCTTCTCTGCCTTCCTCTTCCTCTTTGTCATGTCATTCCTTCTTATTCTTTTTTATTCTTTGTTTTCCTTTATTTCTGTCTTCTCTTTCTTTTGCGTTTCATTTTTCTTCTTACTTTTTTCTCATTTCTTTCTTATTTCTGCTTGTTTCTCTTCCTATTCCTTTCCTAATCGTCTTCTCTTTGTTCTCCTTCCTTTCTTTCTTCTCATATGCATTCTTTCCCTCTTCCTCCTCTACTTTCCTGTCTCCTATTCCTCTCCTTCCTCTCATTTTCTTTACACATTCCTTCTTCGTTTTCTTCTCCCTCCTTTGTTCCTTCTTCTTCCCCCTCTCATTTACGCATTCTCTTCCCCTTCCTCCCACTTCTTCTGCGTCGTTTCTTTACTTTCTTCCCCTTCACATCCCCCTTCCTCTCTTGCCCCTCTCGTCCTTTCCTTCCCCACCCCTCTTCCCTTACACTCTCTCTCTCTCTCTCTCTCGCCCCTCTCCTCTCATCCCCCTCTCCTATTCTACTCACATATTCAGTGACTACAAAAACGTGTCCTTCCCCTCTTTGTATTTGTCATGTTCACTGGCTTACACACACACACACACACACACACACACACACACACACACACACACACACACACACACACACACACACACACGTCCAATCAATAATCAATATCCTCATTACCTGTTACACCTTGTTACTCACTTCCGCTTCCTGCTTACCCAGGTGTGCTTACTTTAAAAAAAAAAGCACCGAGAAGATAAAACGATAGGTATGTTACTGTTACTGCTGCTTATACTACTACTACTGCTACTCCTACAGCTACTGTTACTTATACTGCTACTACTACTACTACTACTACTGTTGCTACTGCTACCGTTTCTACTGCTAATAATAATAATACATTTGTTTTTCTCTATATGTACAACAACAACGACAACAACAACAACAACAACAACAACAACAACAACAACAACAACAACAACAACAACAACAACAACAACAACAACAACAACAACAACAACTACTACTACTACTACTACTACTACTACTACTACTACTACTAAGAAATCTGTTGTTCGCTATATTTACGTAAGAGCAAATGGAATGTTTTCGTGAGAGAGAGAGAGAGAGAGAGAGAGAGAGAGAGAGAGAGAGAGAGAGAGAGAGAGAGAGAGAGAGAGAGAGAGAGGAAGTTATCACTATTTCCCTGCCTATAATTTCTACTTCCCTCTTCTCATCAAGGACCAAGAGAGAGAGAGAGAGAGAGAGAGAGAGAGTTCTAATTCTTATTACATGACATCACTTGTTTCATGTTCTATATTTCCTTGTATATATATATTTTTTTTTCATTCTCTATCTCTATTCCCTCCCTTTCATCATCTCGTGTTGTAAGTGTATTTGCGCAACTGCCTGCATATCCCCTGCTTACCTGCTTGCCTGCTTGCCTGCCTGTCTCTGTGTCTCTTTCCAGGAACTCTTTGTCTCTCCTTTTTCATTACTATGGAGTCGCTTCCCTTTTTCTCTCTTTCTCACGTCTCTCATTACTGTATCTTTTTGCTAACTGCTTATTTTTCTTCCTTCAAGCGATTCGTTGTTCTATTTCTGTTTCTCTTACAACTCTTTTTTTTTCCTCTTTTTAGTTATTCTCTCTCTCTCTCTCTCTCTCTCTCTCTCTCTCTCTCTCTCTCTCTCTCTCTCTCTCTCTCTCTCTCTCTCTCTCTCTCTCTCTCTCTCTCTCTCTCTCTCTCTCTCTCTCTCTCTCTCTCTCTCTCTCTCTCTCTCTCACACCTGTCCTTGTGTTCCCTCTCTCAAGGCAGGTGTGGCCTCGAAATCGGGTTAGCCTCTCTCGACTTGCAAACACACACTGTAATACGTCACACCACCACCATCACCACCACCATCACCACCACCACCACCACCACCACCACCACCACCACCACCACCATCATCGCCACCATAGCATACAGCATTACCGACCTTGCCACGTGCCATAACACTTTCTAAGCCTTGGGTCTAGCTTCCTCTCCTCTTCCTCCTCCTCTTCCTCCTCTTCTTCTTCCTCTGTATCTTTCTCTGTCTCTTCTTGCTTCTTGTTTATACTTTCTAATATTCTGATTTTGTGTTGGAGTTGTCTGTCGTCTTTCTCTTTCTTTTTCTCTTTCTCTTTTTCCATTGCTTCTTTTTCTTCTTCTTTTTCTTTTCTTCTTCTTCTTCTTCTTTTTTCTTGTTCTTGTTCTTCTTGTTCTTCTTCTTGTTCTTCATCTCCTCCTCCTCCTCTTTCTCCTCCTCCTGCTCCTCCTCCTCCTCCTCCTCTTTCTCCTCCTCCTCCTCCTCCTCTTCCTCTTCCTCCTCCTTCTCCTCTGTCGTAGTGCATTCTAGTCCTCCTTTCATATATAATTATGTGTGATTTTCTCTTTTCTTTCTGTTTCATGTTCTTTTTTCCCTGTCTGTTTTCTGTCGTCTCTTTTTCTCGTCTTTATTTTACGAGCTTATTTTTCTTTTTCTTTTTCTTTTATTCTTTAAGTGTGTTTTCATTTCTTCCTAATTGCCTTTTGTTATCTTCGCTAATGTAGTTTCCTTCACATATTTCTCTTTCGTTTTATTTAAATCGTAATGACTTTTCAGTTTTTTAACCTTTCCTGTTTTTTTTTCTTTTTTCTTTTCATTTTTCTTGAAGTGTAGAACATATAAACATTTTTCCGTATTTTCTCTTCAGCTTTTCCTTTCCTTCAGTATTTCAGTGTTGTCATGTTCAGTATCATTAATGTCAAGTATTTTTCTCTATTCTTGTTGATCGATAACTATTTTTCCTAAACTTTCAACCATTTCTTTTATTTTCACAGTGACAAGTACAATTATTTTTTCCTCAAGTGTTAATATTGTCAACCTTTTTTTTCCCTATGTTTCCCGCTGATCGATGCATTTTTCCTTCAACTCTCATCTTCTTTACCTTAATCTGAGCGGGGCCTTAATGCGTTAATGGGCCACGGTGGTCATTAGGCGCGCTCTGTTCTCGCTTTTATTTCTCAGCTTAAAAAGACGAAAGAAAAACTAACACTGCGCTGCAAATTTCCAGAGAGAGAGAGAGAGAGAGAGAGAGAGTTTGGGTGGATAATAAGATAAGGAAAATAATGAGAAAGGAGGAGGAAGTGAAAGAGAAAAAAAAAGAAAGAAAAAGAAGTGAAATAAAGGACAACAATCAGTATAGGTCACAAAACGTAGAGAGAGAGAGAGAGAGAGAGAGAGAGAGAGAGAGAGAGAGAGAGAGAGAGAGAGAGAGAGAGAGAGAGGAGAACATAAATCGTTTCCAGGTAAATCCCTTCGGAACAGAATCAAAACAACTCTAATATTACGAGACTCACGGATGCTTTTACGCCTTTTAGACTTACTGACCGGGACTTGAATCCTTCCGAGCGCAAGGGGGGAGGGTTACCTGGAGTGCCAAGGAGTGCCAGTGGAGTGCCAGTAGAGTGTAAATTATTCCATGGCCTCATTTCTGTAAAGTGGTGTGTAGTCCCTGTGTGTGTGTGTGTGTGTGTGTGTGTTTGTGTGTGTTTGTGCGTGTGTGTGTGATTGGATTACCGTAGTGGTGGGTTAGTGGGCAGCTTGTTTAGATGTGTGTTCTTACTGCTTGCTTGCTTCCTTGCTTGCTTGCTTGTTTGGTTGCTTGGTTGCTCCTGTTATTGGTGGTGGTGGAGGTGGTGTTTTTCGTTATTGTTATTATTATTGTTTTAAATTTCCTCATCTTCCTTTGCCTTTTAACGTCATTGTACGCTCTTCTCTTTTCACTCTTCCTTCTTCATTCCCTTCATTTTTATACCCTTCTTCCTTTTACCACCAATCAAAGTCTCTTCATTCTTCCCTAGCAGTGTCTTCTTCCTTTCATCACCAACAACATCAAGCATTGTTAATTTTCGACTACCTCATTTTTCCTTCTTCACAGCTCCATTTCCTTTGTCCTTTCTCGGTATTTTGACTTTATAGACTTGCCAGCGGTCAGAACTCAGCGCATCCTTCGTGTCTCATTACTTGCTTTGTTGATGTCGCCAAATGATACGTGCATCCTTCAATATCCCCGCTAATGATTGATATTTTGGGGACTTATTCAGCTTGTTTCTCTTTATGTCTGTTATCTGAGCTGCGGTAAAGGTCTCTTGCTGTTTATCCGTGCTGTTGTGGATTTAGCTTTCCGTGTGTGTGTGTGTGTGTGTGTGTGTGTGTGTGTGTGTGTGTGTGTGTGTGTGTGTGTGTGTGTGTGTGTGTGTGTCTGTTTGTCTTTTTTTCTATTTTTTGTCTTTCTATCTATATATTTCTGTTTTTTTCTATACCTCATCTTTCTGTCTGTCTCTCTGTTTGTCTACTTACCAATTATTATTCCTACCTATTTATGTCTGTCTCTGTCTCTTCCTCCGTTCCATATACGCACCTCTTTCCTGTCTTAATAAGCACGTAACACTCCCATAACACACAC
>NC_059299.1:5919979-5944979 GCF_017591435.1 Portunus trituberculatus
TATACTTAAATTGTCCCCCTTAAAAGGAAACCAGTGTAGTGTAAAGTTTGAGAGTGAGTTGTGGTGAGTACACTTATAATACCTACTCTCATTAATTATTCATAGCATTTTAAAACCCAATGTGTGTGCGATGCGATAAATGCAGATTCACCATTATAACTTGTATTAAGCTTTATTATAGCCGCCAAGTGTGAAATGATTAGTATTCATCACTAGTGTAAAATTCCAAAAAAAAAAAAAAAAAAAGAGCGTAAAGAAAAAAGAAATAAAGTTAATCAGAGTTGGAAGCGCATGCACAGACACACACACACACACACACACACACACACACACACACACACACACACACACACACACACACACACACACACACACACACACTTAAATAGATTTTTGTCATAGATAGATGAATGATTTGATAGATAGATAGATAGATAGATAGATAGATAGATAGATAGATAGATAGATAGAGAGAGAGAGAGAGAGAGAGAGAGAGAGAGAGAGAGAGAGAGAGAGAGATAAGTAAATAGGCAGATAAACAGACAGACAGACGAACGTACAGATAAACACACACATTTAATAGACTAGAAATCTGTAAACATTGTAAAAAAATATGACAAACACACACACACACACACACACACACACACACACACACACACACACACACACACACACACACACACACACACACACAGGTATATACGATTCTGACCCCATCACCTGGCGCATCAAATGAGTTACCTGGCGGGCCAAGTTGAGGTGATCACGACCGATCCTTGACGTCAACCTCCAGCGGGCAGGATTGCTTCCAAACTTTGCCCTAATGACTCCCTCCAAAACTCCTTGCGTCGTGGAGGGAGGAGGAAAGGGCAAGGAAAGGGAAGGGAGTGAGAAGGGAGTGGAAAGGTAGTGGAAAGTAGAGTGTGTGTGTATTGATTTTTATTTTTCTTGTTTTTTGGGTTGGGAATGGAAGGGTAGTGAAAAATAAAAGGTTTTGTTCATTATTTTTTTTCTTTTATTTCATTTTGGGTTGGGAAAGGGAAGGGAGTGGAAAAGTAATGGAAAGGAGAGGATGTGTTTGTGATGTTTTATTTTCCTGGTTTCATTTTTCGTGTTTTGAAAGATGAAAAGAAAATGGAGTGGCAGTGAAATAGGGAAGTAGAATGTTAAGGTTTTAATCGTGTTTTTATTCACTTTTTTTCTTATATTCTTATTTCTTATATTGCTCATCTCTTGTTTTGTCTTCTGCGTGCCTCTTTTTTTTTTTTTGCTTGCATTTGTAGCTGTGTTCTCTGTCTGTGTATCTAAGTCTCTCTCTCTCTCTCTCTCTCTCTCTCTCTCTCTCTCTCTCTCTCTCTCTCTCTCTCTCTCTCTCTCTCTCTCTCTCTCTCTCTCTCTCTCTCTCTCTCTCTCTCTCTCTCTCTCTCTCTCTCTCTCGCATCATTAACGTAACTCCACATCACCTGGCCTTTAATCACTCTCACCCCCTCCAACCCACCTGCTTCGCGCGTCCTTAACAAGTAAGCGTCACGTTTTTTGTTCGTTAAAGGTCCAAGGAAGTCAGGAGTCATCGTGTCCGCGTGATCTCTCAGCGCCCGTGATTAGTGAGGCAGTATCTGTGTGAGTGTGTGTGTGTGTGTGTGTGTGTGTGTGTGTGTGTGTGTGTGTGTGTGTGTGTGTGTGTGTGTGTGGACGCTCACCTGCAAGTATCAGGTAATTAATGAGAGGCGCAGGTGACTTGACTTGCATTAATAGATTGTTATTCATTAGTGCTGTGTTGTGATCGTCTTGTTGCCTTGTCTTGTCTCCGATTTTATTTTTTCTCTGATGTTGTTGACATTTCCTTTTAACTCTGCTTCCGTGTGTCTGTTGTCGTTTTGTATTTTTTGATGAGCTTATTATTTTTGCTTTAGTAGATAAAAGTCCTTTCTCTTGAAGTAAAATTCTTGCTCATTGTTCTTCCTTCAGTGTTTTTTATTGTTATCGTTACATGACAGCTGACATCCATTACTGAGTTTTTCCTTACATTGTTTCCCTCTGCCTTTGACAATATGGCATGAAATTCTTTCTGGTTAGTAATTATGTAAGCACTTTCTTCGCATACTTCTGGAAACCTATTGCGAGCTTGGTTTATAGGACGTTTCTCGTTACAATTATGTGTCTTCGAGATTAACGGCATAGATACACACACACATTTAATAGACTAGAAATATGTAAACATTGTTAAAAAATATGACCTAAACACACACACACACACACACACACACACACACACACACACACACACACACACACACACACACACACACACACACACACACACACACACACACACACACACACATTGTCACGTCTTGGTGAATTAAACAGTCATGCTTGATTTGCGCAACTGGGGCGAAGACAGTTTTTTTTTATGTCCCTTGATATTTTCTTTTGCTAAACATGGAGTCAATATTCTTGGCTTTTGGTTTTAAGTATTTGTCACATCGTTCGTTTATTACTAAGAACTCTGAGACATTTATTTTTCTTTTGCAGGGACACTTAAGCATCAGAGTGGCAGGACATTGAAAATTTTACTCTTTTAACAATTTTCTTGCTTCTCGATGCATGTGAAGGCTCCTTACAGCGTGTCTACTTGTATTGCTGTGAATTGTGAGTCGCAGTGGGCTAGAGGTTGTCTTTATAGAGGCATCAGATTTCTTCTTGTTTGTAAATGCTGGTGAATGTTTTGTCCAGTGTGTCTTGTGCTGTGAACTGTGAATCGCAGTGGGCAGAATCTTGACTTTATAGAGGGAAGCAGATTTTTTCCTCTTTGCTTGACTCCAAACAGAACAAAAGCTGCGGGACAAATAGTAAGGGAGAAAGTCCACCGTTACTGTCCCACAAAGAAACTGCAATAGAGACCCCAAGTGCAAGTGTCAGTTTAGTCTCAGATGTGACCTCTTGTTTTTACTGCAGAGATAAGACTTGATATTTATAGGCGTTAGTGTCTTGCTTAGAGGTCCCCGGAGAGTCTTTCTTGAGGAGGTCTTGTTGTCTGCCGCCTTGACACACTCCCTGCCCCGCCTCTGCTTTAAGGTCCCTGTATTGTGACCTTGTTTGGCTCTGCTGTGTTGTGGTGTAGTGTTCTCCTTTTTGCTATCTAGTGTTTTGTGTTTTCATTTTCTTTTTTTCATCTATTTTTTTATTTTTTGGATTGTCTGTGTTTGAGTTTACATTGTCTTTTCCAGTTTCGTTTATATTTTGCTTTCTTTTTCGTGGTTTTCTGAACACAAGCACTTTTTATTTTGGTTTTGCCTTCATTGTTCTTTTGTTTCCTGCACCACTTTTTTTCTTTTCACTTTTTTTGTTTTAAACTCTCGAAGTTATATTTCCCTTGCGCCTCTCCTTTTAACTACAGATGATTGATATTCCACGGTATATTTCACTCACAACTTTTCTAAACTTGTTACCTACCATCCAAAGCACATTTCCCACCTTGATACTTTAGACCTGCCATTATTACCTGCCACTCTTTAAGCCCTTCAGTACTGGAACGCATTTTTATCATGAATTGTGGGTGTGATTAGACTATTTTATTGACATTAGGAAGGATCTACGGAGGTCAGAAGATTAATGGCCACAATCTTCACTATTTTTAACCCGTACGTGAGTTTCTGGAGCTGTATGAAATCACCAAATAGTAAGAAAAATGTTACCACCAGTTCTCTCGTGTCGTTTGTAGTCCACCACAGCTTTCATTACACCAAAACATATCACCAGGATCATCTCCAGTAATCCTCGGGAGCACACAGAGACACTAACAGAGTTTCGTATCATTCGTATCACACACCCACGCTCAGTATTCAATATAAGCCACGCCTCCTCATCGCAGCACGGCCTCCCCTTTATGCTCACCCGTCTCCCATACCATTTCTTCACCCTCTTCCTCCTCCTCCTCCTCCTGCTTCCTCCTTTGTCCTCCCCTCCATGCCCTAAGGTCTTCTTCTCAGCCCTTCCCGGAATTACCTCGATTACTCTGGTGCCAGCAATGGACGGCGCGAATGAGGCAGGTTGTCAGGGACTCGCTGGCTCTAAGGGATCGTTCTGCCAGGGGACCACCGCAGGCTGTGAGGGAGTGAAGGGCCGCGAAGGATGCTGCTATAGGGGCGTGCTATCCTTCTCCCGGAGTTTGGGTCAGAAATGTACGGTAGATGGATTGTTAGTTATATATTGGATGATCGTGCTTGGATATAAGGGATTTTTAGGATTATTTAGGGTTATAGTATGGTAAAAGGTTCTATTTAGAGTATTTTAAAGTTAGAGGCTCAATTTGAAGGTATTTTAAGGGAATGGTGACTTGAAAGATGTTATTTTTGCCCTTAACATACCAACTTTTCCCTTGAGCTTTGTGTCTAAAAAGATAGCCAGGTAGACAGACAATTATTAAGAACAAATGTTGGATATACACAAAATAGCAGGAAATTAGCCAGATCTGTAACACGAGATCAACTTGAATTGTAAAGTTGATGAGGATTTTTCAGGAATATGAGTTGGGAAAATGTTGGAACACTATGTATTGACTAATTAACATGCGTTGTATAGCCTTTTTTTTTTTATACCATGCGGGCTTTTCACGGGAGTTTATGGGCTAAAGGGGATACTTTTTGGGGTACCTCCTATATCAAAGCCCACCCGCTAGGATACCATTGCCCCGAGTGAGAAGCCCAATCTACACTCGGACCGGGGACAGGATTCGAACCCGTGCGCTTGGAGGCCCTCGGACCCCAAAGCGCGCATAGTTCTACTGTACCACGGCGGCGTTTCAGAATATCTACATCAATAATAGTAGAGAAAGTGAAGTTAGAGTAAGGGAAATATAAAAGCGGTTGATTTAGGAGTGTAGCGGTGAAGGAAAATGTTTACACGGGACGCGGGTGCTTGGGGGAATCTTTAATTAAGGGAAGCGAGAGGTAAGAGGTCAAGGCAAAGTCATTTAAGAAGTTTACGTTGGGGACAGCGCGGCGAGAGATTTACGAGCAACTTCAGTCTCAGGGAGCATCAATTTTGTGCGGATTAACAAGACCTGGTAACTTTTTTTTCTTTCTTTACCTTGCAGTTAACATTCCTGCAGCAACCCACTTGTTACTTGCACGGAAATTGACTTTTTTTTAGTAATTTGAGATAAGCTGATCTTTTTGTATCACACCAAACATTTACTTTATTATTTTGTTTTATTTTGTTTTATTTTCCTTTACGTTGAATTGATCTAAAGTTGTTTGATGTGACTTTCGTATTTTCTTTCTAACCTTTAATTAACTTTGAACACCAATCTTATGTTTAACCTCTTCGATACTGAGACGCATTTTTACCTTTAATTTTGGGTGTTATTAGATGATTTTATTTGCATTAGTAAGGGTCTATGGAGGTCTTCATACGTCTGTGGAGGGCTACAGTCTTCCCCAAAGTTACTGAAGCTGCATAAGATCACCATATAGCAACCAAAATGAATTCAGAAACGCGTCATGTTAGTGGAGAGGTTAATGTACTTATTTTTTTTCTTTTCTTTATCTTTATTTGGAATTAGTTTATGAATTATAGCTTTCAATTAACTCATTGTGACCATTTTACCTTGCAGTCAGCGTGGGTGCGTCCAGTCCACGTGAGTCACTGGTGAGTACAATGATAGTCCAAATCAATTAATTGGCCTACATATAGTATAAAGAGAAACTATTCATGGAAGCAGAAAAAGAAAAAAAAACAATTAAAAAGTCAGATAAATGAAACGATGGTTAGTTCGTTCATGAAATATAAAATTGACTCAAAATCCATCCACCTTATTAATCCTTCTAATTAAACTCTGGAACTCTCTCCCTGCATCTGTATTTCCGAAATCCTACGACTTGTCTTCTTTTAAGAGGGAGGTATCGAGGCATTTGCTCTCTAATTTTGGCTAACGTTTTCCCACTTTTTAGAGAGCCAGCATTCAAGTGGGCCTTTTTTTTAATCTTTTTTTTTTTTGCCCTTGGCTGGCCCTCTCCCCTACATAAAAAAAAAGCATCCAAATCCAAAAATAACTGGTAATAATCGTAGGTAACAAAGGCAGCAAGAGTTCAAGCGAGCTGCGATGAGTAATTAATTCAGAAATCATCTCTGTAATTAGTTTAGAAGGAAGGTCACGTAACACAGGGAAGCTTATGTAACAGTAAAGATAAAGTAAAGTAAATAATAAATGATCTAAGACATTTGAGTGAAAGTTGGCAATCAGTATACTGTTTAGAAATTAACAAAAAAAAAGAAAAAAAGAAATGTTAGATAAATAAAACGTGGTATTTGTTATTATCAGAAGAGAGGATCAGACGAGGATATCATTAGCCAAGGGAAAATATGAAAAAAAAGTGCTGTTGTTCGTATTTTTATCCTAAACATTTCAGCTGTAGTTTATTTTCCGACTATGAGGTATTTTGTGGAGCTTTTCATTTCGCGCCAGTTATTTCCAGCGGGGCGATATTGTTCTGTTTACTTATTCATTCTGTCTAATCTCGTAGCATCATTATTTTTTTGTAACTATTATCATTTTTTTTCTCATAATACTTAACACACACACACACACACACACACACACACACACACACACACACACACACACACACACACACACAGTAAAAAAGGAAAATACATTGATAAAACGTAAACCTAACCAAAGAAAATGGGTAAAAAATACGAGTAACTAATCTATTTCGCCATAATTCGAGAAAAAAAAAATATAAATGAACTTAATTATTACATTTATTTCGATCTTGAAAGGGAGAGAAACTAATCACATATTTTTGTTGTTTATTTCTTTTTTTATTTTTAGCATGCTGTATGTAGTTCGCTATGACATTTCAGCAAAAAAAAGAAAAAAAAATAGTAAAAAGATAGGAGTAATCCCATTTTCATGCATCCCCGCACCTCGTTTTCTATCGCTAGTAGGAGTGTCTTTGATCCACCACAGCGGCCGATTAAAACACTCGCGCGTGGGGGGAAAAAAAAGGGAGAGGGAAAAAATTCAGTCCGATATTAATTTTGGGAATAATTGGCGTGCGAGCGTTTGGAAAGATGAAAGAACAGATCTGGATAATGTTCGGCTTTTGTGTGTGCGTTATAGAGAGAGAGAGAGAGAGAGAGAGAGAGAGAGAGAGAGAGAGAAATGTGTGAAAAGAAAGAAAATCTGAATAGAAAATGAGTGGGAAAGGGGTGAAAGAGAAAGGAAAATATAGAAACCAAAAAATAATGTTGCGTGAAAAGAACGAAAAGGAAAATATGAAAAGGTATGGATAAGAGAGAGAGAGAGAGAGAGAGAGAGAGAGAGAGAGAGAGAGAGAGCCGATAGTGTTGATGAAACGTACAAAAATAGACAAGCACACAAAACGATCTCTCTCTCTCTCTCTCTCTCTCTCTCTCTCTCTCTCTCTCTCTCTCATAGCCGTCATTCATAAAAAAAAAGAAAAAAAGAAAAACGTATGAAATTTCCCTTCAGTTACACACTTCAAACAAAACAATTTCAATAGACAAAAATTTCTGTCTTTGAAACTAGTCCTTAGATTTTCACGTAACCCTTAAACAAAACCCCAGTTTTCACGCAACACTCACGAAAAGAGAGAGAGAGAGAGAGAGACTAGTTCATATTCTGAAACATTTCTGCGCCACACTCCACTACTTTGAAAAGGCTGTAGTTGAAGTTACACATATTTCTAAGAGTGTTCCTATGATTCTTAATGGCATATAATAAAATTTCTACATCATGAACAATAGAAGCACTCATGAGAACACAGCTTGTCATCTCTGTGGCCTTTGAAAGTAATCGCCGCGAGAGAGCAAAGCGTTTCTGAATAGGGGTCAGAGAGAGACAGAGAGAGAGAGAGAAAGAGGGAGATGCATTCACACGTATGTACAGATCAAAGAAATACTGTTGCTCAAAAATCAAACTCCAGCACCGTAAATTCTTTCCGTCGACGCGTTACGTAGATAAATGTCCAATATTTCCATCCCATCGCAGCTTTCCCGGGCTTTGTGTCAGTGGCGGCGCTGTGGGGAGGCTCGGCGCTCACCCACTCCGCGATGAAGAGAACTCAGACCCCTCTCCCCTCTTTCCCCTCTGTGGCTGGAGGCTGCAGAGGGGAAATACACAGTGGTCGCCAAGCTTCTCTGCAACAGGTTATGATGGGATGGAACACTGTGATGCATTATTTATGTATTTATTATTTTATTTTTTTAGTTTATTTTTCTCTTGTTATCTTCGTCTCGTTAAATTGTTGAATATTTTCTGTTTTTGTCACGGAGTTGAAATATTGTGGTGCGTGTGTGTGTGTGTGTGTGTGTGTGTGTGTGTGTGTGTGTGTGTGTGTGTATGTCGCAATGCTGGGAAAAATCTGGTAGGTAGAATGGTACAGAGAGAAAGAGAGTACGTGTCTGTCTCCGTGCTTGTGTCCGTGTCAGTGTCCGTGCCGTGTCCTTGAGGGTTCTGCGTGCCATCACCGCTCTGCCATTGTCTCTCAAGCTCTCCTCTCATCGAATTTCTCTTTTCTCTCTCTCTCTCTCTCTCTCTCTCTCTCTCTCTCTCTCTCTCTCTCTCTCTCTCTCTCTCTCTCTCTCTCTCTCTCTCTCTTCCTCCTCCAACTCTAACACTTTCTCTACAGTGTCCCTTTCTTTTTATCACTCCATCTCTCCTCTTTTTCTTCTCTCACCTCTCTCTCTCTCTTCTCTTCTCTCACCTCTCCTCTCTTGCCATCTTACCATCTTTTCTCTTCCACCACTCTGCTAGCTTCTGCCTCAATCCCTCTCCCCCTCTCTCCCTCTCTCACTTTCCCTCCCACTCCGTCAGCAACCTCGTTATAGTCTAACTTTTGTTTTCGCGCCACGGATGAATGTGTAGGCGATCGCTCCGAAAGGTGGATCTGCTCCCTATTACCTGCCTCCATTACTTGCCCATTGCCTATTAACTGTTCATTTTCTATCCGCGTCATAGGGAGCCTCGTGCAGCCTGCGTCCTTTGTAGTGGAGGGTGTGGGTTGGGTGTGGGTAGTGTGGGTGATAGAATGGACTTGTAACTGGCTCTTGGTAGGGGGTAGGGGTGTACGGATATCTCTCTCTCTCTCTCTCTCTCTCTCTCTCTCTCTCTCTCTCTCTCCGCGTTTTATGACCTATACTGATTACTGTCCTTTATTTTCCTTCTTTCTTCTTTCTCTTTTCTCATTCACTTCCTCCTTCTTTCTCATTACTTTCCATATCTTATTATCCACCCCAACTCTCTCTCTCTCTCTCTCTCTCTCTCTCTCTCTCTCTCTCTCTCTCTCTCTCTCTCTCTCTCTCTCTGGAAACACTCAATAATCTATTTTTTGTATTACACGTGAGCTATTGCCACGTGTGTGTGTGTGTGTGTGTGTGTGTGTGTGTGTGTGTGTGTGTTGGGTAAGTTGCGAGTCACCTGGGGATAATCATGTTTGTACCCGTAAACATATCAGTCTTTAGGAGCCTTGACATCAAAGATATCAAAGCATTTCTCTCCAACGGACACAGCCCAGCACACTTCATTGCTCCTAACAGGCTTGAGTCGCCTTGCCTGATCCTTTATTTATCTTCCATTCTGATCCGCGGGGCCTAAAGGAGTGTGGTGACCTTGCGGGTGGGTCATATTGATGCTAACGGGTCGTGGTGGTTCGAAACAGCTACTTATGAAACCCGAAGCCTCCAAGTAGTATGTAGTTTAGTTTGTTTACCGCACCACCTCCTTATGTTCCGTGATGCTTCAAGTCTGTGGTAGTGCAACTTTAAGGGCTTGGTATAAGGGACAGTGTATTGAAATAAGTACATGTACGGTGAAGAAAGGTAAAGGTATTTTTATATCTAATGCTGAAATGGGTTATTTTCAAAGGTTCGGTGTTTTATTGGTTCATTGGTTCTAGCAGCTGGTGTTTTGTTGTTGTCTGTGTGAAGTGTGTAAGAAAATGGTTTGGATCTTATCGTGACTTCATATGACCTGACTTGACTTGACCCTTACAGTCAGTCAGATGTTATTAATTAAGCTGTGCATTATTTTCGCTTGTTTCCATTTATCATGCATCGCGTCAAGAATGCCTAATTTTGGTCAGCAAATTGAAATAAATGCATGTATCAATGTATGTATATGTGAGTATATGTATTTGCATTTTGTATAACTTCACAATTACCTTATCAATAAAATAGATATGTATGGATGTATGTGTGAATGTACTGTATATGTGTATGTGTGCACGTGTGAATGATGTGTGCGTGTAGCATGTTTATGACTCCATGGTAGGAATGCGTGCGTCGCGGCATTAAAAGCTGGCATCCCGCACTCAGGCAACACACATTAAGTCCTGATAAACTGACCACTTCCCTTGCCGCGCCTCTGTTAGGGAGACGAGTGAGACGAGGATGTGAGGGAGGAGCAGACGCACTTGTAAGAGGAAAAGAGAGGAAAAGTGCTTGCGTGGGAGTGAATGAGAGGGAGAGAGAAGGAGGGAGGAAAAGCTTAAACATGGGAGGACTTTTAACTTTGTCTTGTGGAGGAATTTTGAATGGAGGTAATAATGCTGCGTGGGAGGAAACGAGAGAGGGAGGGTAAGTGCAACGAAAACGGGAATGGGATATGGCTTAGAGAAAATGGAGAAGGGGAGAGTTACGGAAAGAAAATGACCGGTAGGAGGTTTAGTGCAAGGGGAGACTTACAGAAAATGTGTGTAGGGGAAACCAGAGACCAGTGGAGAAAAGAGGAAAGAGGATGAGGGATGGAGAGAAAAGGAAACAAGGGAGGAAAGTGATATGATTACAGAATTACATGGTTTTAATTTAGAAGAGGGAATTATGTTTTGGTAAGAAGTAATGTGTGTTCTATCGTTGTCTGTTTTATTTTCATTGTAGTTATTATTATTTCCTTTTAGAGAGTGATTGAATAGTACTCACAAAGCTGTCATATTAAGTTGGGTTAGGAAAAAAACGAGCGAATTCGAATGGTAATGATGTAAATAGGAAGTAACATTGCTTATTTTATCATTTACGTTAATTTTTCAAGTATTATATTTATTTAACTAACCCCTTCATTACCGTGATGCATTTCTATATTCATTCTGCTTACTATTAGGTGATTTTATACAGCTTCAAAAACTCATATGGGGATTGAAATAGTGAAGACTGTGGCCATTAATTTTCTGACCTCCATACCTTCCTAATGTAAATGAAACAGTCTAATCGTATACAAATCTCAAGCTAAAAATGTGTCCCAGTACTGAGGGGTTAAAGCTGCAAGTTCAGGTTAGGCAAGAAAACATAGCTTATTCTGACGAAAAACACTTAAATTACAATAGAACAAATAATCTCAGTTGCCAGAATAAAAACTCTTAAACAGGTGCAAGTATGAGGAGAGGTAGAAAAGATGAGAGGTTCAGTAAGCACTTAAGGAATCTCAGTTGTGTTTCCCCCTTAGTCTGGCGTGTTTAAGCCTTTGCGGAGTGATGCATAGAGCCTCTTAGGGAAATATATTGAGGGTACCGTATATCATGCTGTAAAATGCAGAGCTCGCGCCACAACCACCAAGGCTCAGTTTCAGGGTAGAAGGCAATGCTTTTTCTGTTAATTGTGTAAGTATTTCATTTCTCTGATTGTACAAGCCAGGGAAGGACGGAAAACAGCATGGTGGCGGCCACAATAAATGAATACACGTAGGTAGAGATTTGTTGTGCTGTTGTATGAATACTTGTAAGTGAAAGTGTAAAGAGTATTTATTTATTTATTTGTTATTTGTGAGTAGCATGAAATGAGATAAAAAAAAAAAAAAAGAGCTTAAAAATCTTCATTATTAAACAGAAAAAGAAAAAAAAAATGGATACTACTGTGTTATTTTCAAAGCATTCCATTTTACTCCAAACTTTTACAAAAAACATACAAACTTCTATCGCTAAATCACAAATAAAACTCGAAAAAAAGCGAGAATTTCTAAGTACCAGAGGAGTGATGACATTTCCCGCTGTTGGTCGTGACTAAGTGAAGCGTCTGCAGGTGCTATTGTTGCTGGGGCAGGGCATTTAACATTAACATCTCAATACTCTCAATACCACAAGTAAGAGTGACACAGTTGACCTTTACTAACCAGAACACACTTGCTTATTCACCCGCAGATAACAGGGAGGCTCGGAACTCAGCCCTTGAATTAAGTCATTTGGATCACTTGGCCCGCTATTTTCCGTCCAGAAGAGACTGATTGAGGCAGGAGCATTATTGTTGTTCCCTTGGACATTGAATACTGCATGTCCACGTTCATACCTGCTGGTTACTCTTCGGGCGGTGATTTAATGATAGATAAGTTTGCCCAATGAATTTTTGAAAAGTACTGATGGTGGTGGTTGTGGTGGTGATGTAAATAATGGTAAAGCATATTGGGGTTTTTGAGTTATAAGTAGATAGATTGGTAGGCCTGTAACTGTGCCATAAAGGAGGATAGATTAGTTAATGGACATGTAGATAGATAAATGCATAGATATTTGAACATGTGGGTGAATAAATAGATAAAGAGATTGACTTATAAATAGAGAGAGAGAGAGAGAGAGAGAGAGAGAGAGAGTATTGATAATAAGCCTGCAGATATTGTTTTCATTCTTGTATAGGTAGCAGTTTATTTATTTTTCTGTCTTTTTTTCCTCACCATATCGTACATCAAAGAAAATTACTCACTGGCAAATGTGCACTTACAAAAAAAAAAAAAAAAAAAAAAGAACAATGGTGACGCAAATGGACGAGAATTATTCATTTATATATGGACCATTAATTTACACACACACACACACACACACACACACACACACACACACACACACACACACACACACACACACACACACACGTACACAGTTACCAAATTGATACTCCACATACCTATCCAAACAAAGAAAACGGAGGGAAAAATACCCAGATTTTTACCGCCAGAAAGGGAATACATTGGCGCCTCACGTTTGGGTAGTTTTACAGAACACTGGATGGAGACATAGCAAAAGTAAACAAAAAGGAGGTAGCGTCTATTTTCCGGCGAGATATAAGATAGCTCGGCCTCCTGACAGACTGAATGAGTGAGTGGTTTAATGTTTGAAGGCTCGGAGTGACAGTATCATTGTGCGCCGCAGCTGATAAAGAGGAAAGGTTGGAATGTTGAGGCGGAGTGTGAAATTATAAAGGTACTGAAGAAGTTTACTTGGTGTAGGTAGAGAAGAGCTGTTATTTGTTCATGGTGAAAAATATGAAGGGTGAGGACAATAAAAGCAAGTGAATCAGTAATAAGAGAAGTGCTGATGGAATTTAAAGTAGAAGGTTGAATATGAAAAGTAATGAGAATAGAAGCAAGTGAATGAGTAAGAGGAAAATTAATGGAAGATAAATGCAGGTAAATTGAAATTAAAGATGGAATATGAAAGGTAAGGACAATAAAAGCAAGTAAATGAGTAAGAGGAAAATTAATATACGATAAATGCAGGTGACATTTAAAGTAAGAGGTGGAATAATAAAAGTAATGACAATGAAAACAAGCTAATCAGTAAGAGGAGGATTAATAAAAGAAAAGTGCAGGTAGAAAGAATTGAACGTAATTTGAATGTAATGGAAAAGATGTCCTCCACTCCAAACTCTTAACATTTTTCTCTTCACTGAAAAATGTGTCGCTTGCTTCAGAACGTGACACTTGCCTAAGGGTGCGTGACCTCCGCCGACTCGATCTGTTACCTGTACATTCTCACTCACCTTACGGCAGTTCCGGCAAGATTAAATAGTCAGCGAAACACGTTGCTAAAACTTTATGTTAAATTAAATTACTGCCTTGAACTCACTGTACCTTACCGTTTCAGTCCTGCGTGTCTTAACCCCTTCAGTACTGGGTTCCATTATTACCTCGAATTTTGGGTATAATTAGACGGTTTTATTGAGATTAGGAAGGGTTTATAGAGATGAGAAGATACATAGCCAGAGTCTTCACTATTTTAATCCCCACATGAGTTTCTGAATCTGTATAAAATCACCAAATAGTAAATAGTAAAACGCGTCATGATACTAAAAGGGTTAAGATTACTGTCAAGAAGTACATAGGAAGATTACAACAAATCCCATTAGTTCTGGTTTTATTCACACTCCTATGAACTCTTATTAAATTTACATATGTTCAGGTATTTTGTGATAAATTGAGTAAGGAATATCAACACAAGCCTCTATTAATCTTATATCACGTCAGTATTGTCTATCTTGGAATGTTACTTGTTTTTTATAGTTTTTTTATGCACTTTGTGAATGCTTAGCGTGTAATTGTGGATGATGAACTGTGTGAGGGAAGAGAACTGCAAGCATGCGTCTATGAATATCAAAATGCGTGAGGTCTTTTTTGTCACCAGTTGTTGCAGTGACGTTAAATATTTGTGTCAATCAGTGGATGACGTGCTTTGTTTGTTCGCATATTCATTTATACTTCATTTCATTCCATATTATTGATAACACTCGTATATTTCTGTATATTGTTATTTCTACATTACTTTGCCATTATACTGACGTTCGGATGTTTTATTGTTGTTTCGTACTTGTTCTTGTTGTTGTTGTTCTTGTTATTACCCTCCCTTCCTTCAGTACACACGGTCATGAGGTGTTACATGTATATTGCGCGCTATAAACTCATTTTGATACTTTTATACTTTATGAGACACGAGTATTTGACCACTTGTTGATTGTATTTTGTTATTTGGCTTAAGTATTTTCTTTTCTTTTTTATATTTATTTAATTGGAAATTTTCTCTTTTTTTCTTACTTCCTTTTTCCCAGTTGCTTATTTTCCTTTTTTTTCATCTTGCTTTCTTTTTCCTCTCTCGTTTTTAAATTTGATGCCGTGGTCTTTTTCTCCGTAGGGCAGTAGTAAGAGGTCTTTGATTTCACAGTGACGATTCCAAAGTACTTGATGTTTTAGTGACGTGCGTGTGTGGTGAGGTTGCGTAGTGAGATTGGTGGTGCTTTCTCTTCAACCCCAGCTACGGATTGGCCACAAGCATACAGGTTGTCTTAATCACCCTTGTGCAGTCGATAAGCATTAAGCCCAAGCCAAGGGTGGAAGAGAGATGAGAGACACGGCGTGGAGGTTTACAAGAGTTATCCCCAGCAAAGATAGTTGTCATGAAAGAAAATGACGCTTCAGTGTAACTTAAACATATATCTATTCTCGGTTCTGAAATCTATTGGTCTTACCTCAATATATATGTAAACAGAACATACAATTTCTCCTTTACATTTATTCTTGTGCTTCATTCCTATGAGTCAAAATAGTGTTTTTTTTTTTTACACTACGTCAATTTATAATAATGTAGACGCACTAAATCTTATGTTACTGATTTTATAAACGTGATTCATTTTGAGGGCCTTTCCTTTAAATCTTGAATACTAATATATTACTATAACAAGACTCATTCACAAACCTCCTAATCATTTTCGTGGCAGTTGGTAAAGGTTATCATTAAAAACAAAGATGCTTTTTCTTACAAATCTTTGAGAGAAAACGAGATATTTGTAAGGTTAACTAAATGATTTATATGAAGTTAGTAATTTTTTGGCATATTGATTAGATATCCCTGACAGTTATTTTCCATAGATTAATTTTCAACACATGGATAGGAAAACAAACTATAACATGAACCTCTTCAGTACCATGACACTCTTTCATATTTATTCTGCCTAACTATTTGGCAATTCTATACAGCTTCAGTAACAAGTGTTGGGATTCATATTGTAAAGACAGGCTATTAATATTTTAACCTCCATAGACTCTTTCTAATGCAAATAAAACCGTCTAATTACACTGAAAAAATAATGGTAAAAATGCGCCTTAGTACTGAATAGGTTAACTATATATAATCATAATATTTTTACTGTCCTGAGTTTTAGTAATGTTTGTGTCTTGAGGCTTTGATTTGAGACAGGTTGACATTATAATTATTGCTTGTGTAGTAAAAATAGTTAATCTTGCCTTTTTAAATACGTCTGAAAACACACTCTCTCTCTCTCTCTCTCTCTCTCTCTCTCTCTCTCTCTCTCTCTCTCTCTCTCAGCAAGGAACGCATTCATTTCAGGCATATTGATCGAGATATTTTGGGGAGAAAGACGAGGACCCAACTTTCTCGCAGGATTCAAGAGAGAGAGAGAGAGAGAGAGAGAGAGAGAGAGAGAGAGAGAGAGAGAGAGAGAGAGAGAGAGCATCCTAATAACACAAGTTCATAATAATTAATCAGCAATCCGTGGAGATACAGACTCAATACATTTTTTTTTTTTTTTACCTTATAATGTAATACGAGGATGGCGGACACTGAGAGAAAACGGAACGCTCGCTGACCCGTGAAGGGGAAACTCTGATAATTTCAATTCATAGGCAACCAATAAGTCTGTAAGGAAATTCAATAAACAGTAAATTTCCGGGGTAAGTCTATGTGTTTGAGATTAATCATTCCTGTGTTAGCTTTAATCGTAAAAGGATATGAGGTAAAGGGAGATGCTAATATAATGAACGCTTACACTATTAATTCTATACTCATGCATTACGAGTGTTTTCAATTTTGTCATTGTATATATTGCAGAGAGAGATCGCAGTGTGAATGAACGTGTATGTATATATAAAATCTTTTGTTCTTACTATGGCTGAACGTAAGAAATTAAAAAAATAAATGAAAATAAATGAAAAAAACTACTACATTAAGAAAAATAGATAAATGGACATATGTAAAAAGGTATACTTAATTAAAAAGGGAAGTTAAGTAAACAAAGAAATAAGAAAACAATGGTCAAATACTCCATGTCAGGGTGATGGCAAAAATAAATAGAAAAAACCGAAGAGAGAGAGAGAGAGAGAGAGAGAGAGAGAGAGAGAGAGAGAGAGAGAGAGAGAGAGAGAATCGAAGAACATTAAATCATTCAACGTCAAAGAGAAAGGAAAGGTTAGAGATAATAAGAAATTAATAAATATGCGGAGGAAAAATGGAACAATGAAGAAAATGACGATGAAAATAAAGAGCAGGAGATGAAAATTATTAGAAAAAAGTGCAGAAGGAAGACTAGATGAAAATAATACAATAAATGAAGGAAATAGATAAATAATACTAGAAAGGAATGGATAAATTACTTCAAATAATAAATAAAACAAGAAAGGAAAGAATTAAGCAAGAATAGATAAAAATAATGCAAGAAATGAAGGGAATAGATAAGTAATACAAGAAGGAGTGGATAAATAGTATAGATGATGAATAAAAATACAAATAAATAAATAGATAAATATAAATGAACAGTACAAATAATAAATAAAACAAGGGAAGAAGAAATACATATGAAGGATGAGGAAGAAGACTCGTGTGGCGAAGAAGCGAGCGAATCCTGTTGGGAGGGAGAAAAAAACGAAGAAAAAAGAGACAAATACGAAGAGAATATGTTTGTCTCCGTCAGCAACAGGTCACAGTTAAAGAAAAGAAACGAGATCTTCCAAAATCTCTCTCTCTCTCTCTCTCTCTCTCTCTCTCTCTCTCTCTCTCTCTCTTGAAAAATAAGTTAGCTTACTGTCGATCTAATTTTCTCGACTTTTTTGCTGAAGGTTATTGATTCTACCGTGCTTCCATTATTAATATTATTACTGCTGTTTCTACTTTATTTAATTTTGTCTTACGTAATTTACATTTTATTCTTCTTTGGGATTGTATGTCATTATTACGTTCGTTATTGTATTTTGCATCTCGGTGTATTTATCACAGAAAAATAAGTGCTTGTTTTAATTACTCTTTGTTGAAATGCGTATGTTCTGATGCTCCAATCGTATACAGTGACGTGAAATTTGAACTGTAAACATTTAAAGTAGGCAAAAAGAATATAAGATGACTGTAAATCTATTCAGTTCAATACTACACCAATAACAATAACAGCAACTACTACGACTACTACTGGTCCTACTGCTACTACTACTGCTATTGTTTCTGTTATTGCTACTGCTATTGCTACTTCTACTGCTATTGCTGCTGCTATTGCTACTGCTACTACTACTACTACTACTACTACTACTACTACTACTACTACTTCTTCTTCTTTTTCTTTCTTTCTTCTTCTTCTTCTTCTTCTTCTTCTTCTTCTTCTTCTTCTTCTTCTTCTTCTTCTTCTTCTTCTTCTTCTTCTTCTTCTTCTTCTTCTTCTTCTTCTTCTTCTTCTTCTTCTTCTTCTTCTTCTTCTTCTTCTTCTTCTTCTTCTTCTTCTTCTTCTTCTTCTTCTTCTTCTTCACCACCACCACCACCACCACCACCACCACCACCACCACTACTACACAGTTCACACATGATACAAAACAAAAGAAACACACACACACACACACACACACACACACACACACACACACACACACCTGGGGGAAGAAGGATTAACACACCTGAGAAAACAAAGACTAATTTATTCACCTGTCACTTTAGCATGACTGATAACACCTCACCTGAACACGAGTCGGAGGAGGCACCTGTCACTTACACCTTTAATTAAACCTCCGCACCGTCTACATAATTACATCAACTCGTGGACTGCAAAACAATAACAAACACGGAGAAACCTGTCCATAAAACAGCTCACAACTCACCATGTGTTTCTTTTTCCCCTTGTTTTCCTAGTCTCCTTTCTTTCCGGGGGGTCGAACGTCTCTCCTATCACAACGGGACGAGGAAACAAGGGAAGGTAAAGAGAGAGACTGAGGGAAAACACGATGGCCTTTCCACAGCATGGCACAAAACGGAAGGAGGGAAAGAAGAATGCAGGAAAAGTGTGACGGACATGGAGGAAGGGAATGAAGGCAAGAGGTGGAAACAGAAGGCAAGGAATAAAGGTGGAGAAAGAAGAGACTCGCGTGGATGCTCAGGAAGGAGATAAGAAAGTGAGTGGAGGAAGTGGGTGAAGGAGAGAGAGAGAAAGAGAGAGAGAGGGAGAGGGAGAGAGAAGTACGAAGTGTGGAATTAAAAGAATAAGAAAACGAAAAACAAGAGTGAGGCAGAAGAGAAGGGGAGGGAAGGTTAGAGCGAAAGAGGAGAGGAAATAAAAGGCAAAAGAAGAGAAGTATTGGACAAGTAAGGAGAGGGAAGTGTGGAGGCTCTGGAGAGGAGGTAGAAGGGAGAGAAGAGAACAGGGAGAGAGGGAGAGTAAAAAAAGAGTAAAAGCACAGCAACATAAGAGGCATGGCGGTCTTTCTTGTGTTGTTCAATGATTCTTTTTTTTTTCCTGAAAGACAAAAGATAATTGCTCTTTTGTTTTCTGTATTGTCGTGTCTCGGTGGAAATAATGCTTGGGAAAACGGATTTTGGTCTTTTTTCTTTCCTCTTCATCTTCTTCATTCTCCTCTTCCTCGTTTTCCTCCTCCTCTTCTTCTTCTTCCTCTTCTTGTATTGTAATTGTATTCTAAGTATAGTTTTTCAAGATTTTTTTTATCTTTTATTCTTTCCAATATTTTCTCTCAAAGAATAAAACTTTCTATTCAGATTTTTCATTATTTCTTCTTTTTCATATTCTTTCCTTTTATCTATCTTTTCATCTGTCTACCTTTTTTTTCTTTTTTTGTGATTTTTTCGTTTTTTTATTCTTTTTTCTTTATTTCTGCTTATCTGTGTCCACTTTTTCGTACCTGTCATTTCTTTCTTCTTTTTTGTATTTTCCTTTGGTGGCAGCTTTATCCTTCTCATCCTTTCTCCCTCGTATTTTTCCTTCTTCCTTCCTGCTTTCTCATTTTCCTATTTTCTTACGTTTCAACAATTCCTTTTCGTTCCGTCATCAGCTATCCTTTCCCTTTTATTGTCTAGCATCATCTTTTCAACTTTCTATTCTTTCTTGTCCCTTATTCCTTCATTTTTGCTACCACACACCTTGTTTCTCTTCATTCTTCACTCTCCTCTCCTCTCATATATTTCTTGTTATAATTATTTCCTTTTCTCTCCTCTCTTCTTTCTCATTCTTACGTCTTTTTATTATTTTCATCATTATCCATCTTTCTTCTCCTCCTTCTTCTCCTCTTCCTGGCTTTATCTAATTCCTTCTTTTAATTACCTTTCCTTCTTATAGTTAATATTACTTCGTTTTTCTCTCCTTTCTTCTTTCTCACTTTTACGTTTTCTTATTTTCATCATTATCTGTCTTCCTTCTCTTCCTCCTGACCTTAACTAATTCTTTCCTCCTACTTCCCATTCCTTCCCCCTTTCTCTTCTTTGTTATCTCTCCTACATTTTCTTTTCTCACCACCCATCTGCTCCTCTTCCACCTCCTTCTCCTACACCTTCTCCTCTACCTTCTCTTCTCTTCATAGCGACGCGGGGCAATCACAATTACATTTAACCAGGAAAAATAACTAGAAAAAGCTACCCCCTTCTCCTCCTCATTTGATTCCCCTTGACCGCGACGAGGGGAAGGGTCAGGAGCGCGAAAGGGAACAAGGTACGAAGGGGAACAGGTAATAAGCGTCGTTAGTTACCTGGCCAGGCTAATTAGCGCGCTCAGATAAGGTGCTAAGATTTTTTTCCCATGATTGCTTCGTTGTTAACCACACAAGTCCGTGCTTAAAGTGGGTTAAAAGGGGAAGAGGAGGAGAAGAAGGGGAAAAGGAAGGGGAGGAAGAGGAGGAGGAGGAGGTATAATGATGTTTGGAGGGATCTGTGTCTTCGTTTTGTGTTTAAAGGGGTGAGGTTTAAAAGGAAGGTTAGTGGGGTGTTTAAAGGGACGTGTGTGTATGTTGGTCTTGTGTCACGGTTATTGTTTTTTGTTGCTGTTGTTGTTGTTGTTGTTATACTTGCTCACCATTATCTTCCTCATCTTTAGGTTTTATGTCACGGTTCTTGTTGTTGTTGTTGTTGTTGTTGTTGTTGTTGTTGTTGTACTTCCTCACCATCATCTTCCTCACCTTTAGGCTTTGTGTCACGGTTATTGTTGTTGTTGTTGTTGTTGTTGTTGTTGCTGCTCATCATCATCTTCCTCTTCCACTTATTCATGTGCTTATCTTTCATCATCTTTCTTTTTTTGCATCTATTTTTCCTGTTATGATCATTACTGTTACCATTATCATCACCACCATCACCACTGTCATCACCTCCATTATCATCATTATTATAATCATGACTATAATTGCTTCCTTTCCCTGTCATTGAGCGGTTCATTAATTATTCGGTTGATGAATTAAATTTTCTAGAATATGAACTTACTAATTTGTTGATAATGATGATGAATATGATAAAGTAATCGATCTCTCTGGTTACTGAAATGGATGAAAAGAAAGATATGATAAAAAAGGAGGAAGGAAGTTTAAGAGGAGGAGGAAATATCGGAGCATGATGGTGGGAGAGATAAAGAATGGTCATGGAGGAGGAGGAGAGAGGAGTGAGGAAGGAGAGAAAAGAATAAGAGGAGAAAACAGAATTAGAGGAAGAGATAGGGAAAGAGAATGTAAGAGAAGTGAAGGAAAAAGGGAAAGAAGAAAGGAATGGATGAAAAAAAATATATATAGAAAAAAAAGGAGGGCATTATTGAAGTGAAATCCAATCTCCTCTATTCTATCCTTCAATATTTTAAGACACCAGAACACTAAATGAAAAGAAACAGGGACATAATTTGAAGATAACTGTTTAATGATAAGAAATACTGAATACACAAAGACGACGTAAACTTTGAACAATAAAAAAAAAAGTAAAAAAGAAAAAGAAAGAAAACTGAAGACCAAGAGAAAGAAAATGGGAGAAAATGAAGATAAGGACAACGAATTAACCATCAACTGAACTAAATTGATCTCAAGTGAAGTGAATTGATCTAAACTACCTCGTTAACCGCCACCATCACCCATCCCTCAGTACTAACTCACGATAGGAGGGGGCAGAAACGAAACACCCACACACTCCCACACTTTCTCACACTCCCACACTCTCTCCCACAGTTCCCCCCATAAACCACCCCAGTAAAACGCCCCCCCCCCGCCACCAAGTAACTCATTCCTAAACGGTCAGTAAAATCTACCAGCGATTCCCTGTCATAATATTTACTGGGTGTTTTTTAAAAGGGGTCATTTTCTTTGCTTTCTCTATTACCCCTTCTCTCTCTCTCTCTCTCTCTCTCTCTCTCTCTCTCTCTCTCTCTCTCTCTCTCTCTCTCTCTCTCTCTCTCTCTCAACTTTGCTACTCGTATTTTTAAAGTCCTAAGCGCTATTTTTCTTTCCATTTTTCCCTTTTTTTTGTCTTTTATCGTTCTCTTTTGTCAAAATGGTAATTGTTCCTTTTAGTCTCTCTCTCTCTCTCTCTCTCTCTCTCTCTCTCTCTCTCTCTCTCTCTCTCTCTCTCTCTCTCTCTCTCTCTCTCTGTCAGTCAGTCAATCAGTCAGTCACACACACACACACACACACACACTCTCTCTCTCTCTCTCTCTCTCTCTCTCTCTCTCTCTCTCTGTACGGTGTTTCTGATCAATAAGGTGCATTTCGTCCCTCACCTGTGCAGGAGTTAGTGAGGTGCAACACGCGTCTCTTTAACTATTCCAGGTGTCTCTGCGGTTACTGTTGCGTTGTTTACTGCACCATTCAGTCTCCCTCCGCTTTGCAAAGTAGTTCCTCCTGTGCCTAGTTTGCTAAAAGGTTCATTTGTGCCTGTGTTCTTTTTTTGTAGCTTTTTTTCTCTTTTTTTCGTTCATCCAGATTTTTTTTTTTATGGAGTTATGTTTTGTAGATTTTATTTTTTTTCGTTTATTGTTTTATTCTATTATTCTATTATTCTATTATTAATATATGATGTTCAGGTTTAAAGTACATTTTTTTAATGGTGTTCTATTTTCTTTTATGGAGAAATGTCATCAGAATTTCCATCTTTACTGTATTTTTTGGGAAGAAGTATAAGTATTTTTCCATGTCACTGCGAATTTTTGAGGGAAGGTGCCAGAGAGAGAGAGAGAGAGAGAGAGAGAGAGAGAGAGAGAGAGGAGTCTGAACAATATTTTTCGTTAATTTAGACTTCTTTTCTCCAGTTTCTTTTCTTGTTACTCCTGAGCGTGCGTGGGTAATGACAGTACTTTATATTAGAAGGAAATGTCGTGGCGCTTAAGATTAATTTACCTGTTGGTTTAAGTAAAGAGGATTAAATTATACACTCTCTCTCTCTCTCTCTCTCTCTCTCTCTCTCTCTCTCTCTCTCTCTCTCTCTCTCTCTCTCTCTCTCTCTCTCTCTCTCTCTCTCTCTCTCTCACGAATTGGCCATCAGTCACAGCACTTTCACAGAAAACGACAAATAGTTCCTTTACTTCAGCGGAATCGAGTCGTCTGTCTTACCCTCTCCTAGCTGCAGAATCTCTCTCTCTCTCTCTCTCTCTCTCTCTCTCTCTCTCTCTCTCTCTCTCTCTCTCTCTCTCTCGTCAGTTGGGTGAACAAAAGACGATATCCCATAAAAATGTCTCGAGTTTGGCATTTGTCGCCACTGATTCACTTCGCTGAAATATTGATAGTGCCGAACGGAGAGAGAGAGAGAGAGAGAGAGAGAGAGAGAGAGAGAGAGAGAGAGAGAGAGAGAGAGAGAGAGAGAGAGAGAGAGAGAGAGAGGACGAGCCTGCCAGTTAGCCAATCAGTTTGTCAGCCACTTAGGTAACTAAAAAATCTCTTATTCCGCAAGCCAGCCAGTCAGCCAGCCAGCCAGTCAGCCAGCCAAGTCAGGCATACAGCCAGTCAACCAGTCAGTCACACAGCCATTCAGCTAGCCAGTCAGTCACATATCAAGTCAACCAGTCAATCACACTGACACTCAGACAACCAGCCAGTCAGCCAGCCAATCAGTCACACACACTCAGACAACAGCCAGTCAATCAGTCAGTCAAATAACCAGCCAAACCAGTCCGTCACACAGATACTCAGACAACCAGACAGTTAGCCAGCCATTCAACCAGCCAGTCAGTCACACAGCCACTCACCTACTCAGTCAGAGCCACTCAAACAGTCATACAGTTAGCCTGTCTCTCAGTCATACACTAAACCAACGAAACAGACAGAAAGACAGAGAGAAAGACGAACAGATAAGCAGAATCCATTACCACATAAAGGAGAAGAAAAACTGCCATGGGGAAGAAAATGAGTGAGAAGATGCAAGGAGTGAGAGGAAGAGAGAGAGTGAGTGAAAGTAAGAGAGAGATAGAAAGTGAGGGAATAAGGAAACATACTTAACGAAGAATAGGGTAAGAGGAGAGTAAGAGGGAGGAGTTTTATAGAAAGTAATGCTGTGAAAAACACGCTAAGAGGAGGAAAGGGAGGAAGGAGAAAGGCTAAAGCGTTTGAAGGGCGAGTAAAGATGGGGAGAATGTAAAACAAGGGATAAGATGAAAGGGAAATGGTAAAAAGACGTTAAAGTATGGACGAGAAAGGAGAGACTTGAATTAAATACCGTGTGTCCAGAGAGAGAGAGAGAGAGAGAGAGAGAGAGTTTGAATATATAATGAACTCATCAGTTAATCATTATTGACCTTCGACAAAAAAAAAAAGTAATAGAATAAAATATCAAGACAATACTTTAAAAGATGAAATATTGATGAATTTAAATCTTTCATGTTTAGGAAAATATCAAATCGTCAAGCGAAAAAAAGAGAGAAAAAAGAAAGACAAGAAGGGGTACAGAAAAATGTAAAACTGAAAACAAGAACAAAAGGAATGAAAGGACAAGAACTGACATTTGCTGCACTATTGTTGTTGATGTTGTTGTTGTTGTTCTTGCTGTTTTTTGTTGTTGTTGTTGTTGTTGTTGTTGTTGTTGTGGTTGTTGTTGTCGTTGTTGTTGTTTTTGATGCTGCTGCAGTTATTAAAAGTGGCAGTGGCAGTCTTCTTCTTCCACTCCTCCTCCTCCTCCTCCTCCTCCTCCTCCTCCTCCTCCTCCTCCTCCTCCTCCTGAGCCAGCATTACTCGGGATGAAAAGATAAAAACATTTTGCCTTTTTTTTCT
>NC_059299.1:5949979-6054979 GCF_017591435.1 Portunus trituberculatus
CTTTCTCTCGCAGGAGGGTTGAGTGTCTCTTGCCTTCAGTACGAGGGAGCCCTTTACTACTTTACTACACTCGCCGGCCTGTGAAATGTGTGCTCTGGGACATTAACGGCTCCCTGGAGGCTCTTGGGCACAGGGTCTTCCTTCACTATCTGGCGAAGCGTGTGTGGTTCCTCCTGCCGTCACAGCGAGTCCCGCCGCTCCTCGCTGCCACTCACACGTTCATCTTTGATCTTTATGGGCGAGAACACGCGACACTTCAATGGCGCGTTTCTTAAATGAAGACTTCTTTCGACCTCTGAGCGGCGGCGAGACGAGACCTCAGCCGCCTGTCCGCTTTAGTATTGATTGGAACATGCGTGAGAATTATTTTATATGCAGCCGCTCCCCTGTTCACTTTCTCCTTCCCGTTATTGAGAATGATTTCAAATGCAGCTCCTCTCTTCGCTGTCTCTTTCATCCTCCCCTTCCATACCCTTCCCCTTCCCCTTCCCCTTCCACTTCCCCTTCCTCTCCTTGAATACCTCCACATTTCCTTCCTTCCCTGCCGTTCACTTCCTTCACTAACCCCTCAAACGCTTATCGTGTGTAAAAGGATGGCTGTGAGATATGCACATACATATCAATGCATACATACAAGCCTTTGGTATGTGTAACTCGAAATGCCTTACCTGTGCAGCCGTCTACCTGTCCCGACCTGCAACTCACCTGTGCAAGTCTTTAGCCTGTGTTCCTCGCGCCCTCTTTCCCGCCTCAGGTAGCGTTCAGATCAATGGTTACCTGTGTTTATTTTTTTTTTCCTATTCTTTCATCCTTTTTCCTCTGCTCCAGTTCCGCTTTTCTCTTTCCTTTTTCCCCTCCTCCTCCTTTTCCTTAGCTCCTGTGTTTTTTTTTTCTGTCACTTTCTTCCTTTCCCTTGTATATTTTTCTCCTTCCGCTTTTGTTATCATTATTTATCGTCTTTTCGGTGTATATTTTCCCTCATTTTCGCCTTCCCCCTTTCAAGTCCGTTAGTTCTCAATATATTCTTGTTTTTTTTTTTTCTCTCTCTTCCTTCTTTCTCCTTTTATATTTTCTCTTTCGTTTTTTTTCTTATCCTTGCGTATCTTCATTTATCTATATACTTTCTTATTCCTATTTCTTCCTCGTATATTTTTCCTTATCTCTTTCCTAGTTCTTCCGCTGATTATTCTTCTCTTTGTTTTTCCTTGTAACCATTATGTATATATATATTTTTTTTCTTCTCATTAATTTTCATTCCACCTTTTCTTCTTCCAGCACTTCATCTAGTATTTTGTCTCCAGTCTCCATGTTACTGTCGTGTTCATTTCTTTTTTTCTTGCATTTTTCGTGAAACTTCCGTGCCATTTTTTACCACCTCCTATTATGGCGCCTTACAGAATGACTAACGCGACGCCCTCCTTCCTGCGTCACGCCTCCGCTGTTAACACTCCCTCACTAACAGCATTAGATTTATTAGTCTTTACAGGACTGCAATATATCTTTGTTTTATGCCTCACACCACTCTGTAATACGTCACGCGAGACGCCACCACTCTCTGCTTCGCCACACCCATAACACCACAACACACAACACACTCTACACCTCATCACCTCACTAGTCTAATACTACATTATAACACATTTCACCACACCGTAACGCCACATAACAATACACTGTAAAATCACCTCACTTGTTTAAGACCATACTAGATCATATCACATTTCACCACATCACACATCATAACACCACACCACACCACACACACTGCAGTTCACATCACCATACTAGTTTGACACCATACCACACCATATCACATTTCACCACATCATAACACCACACCACACCACATCACATACACTACACCTCACACCACCACACTAGTTTAACACACCTACACCATAACACAATACAGAACCATTGAAATACAACACCACACACCACACCACACAATGCACTATACAATACTTGAGTACACCACAGTAACTTTACAACATACAACATACAACACCACATCAGGTTACATTATGCATCTTTTCACCACATAAACCTCACATTACACATACACTATACCACACACTAATATAATGCACCACACTACACTTTATTACATTAACCTTACGCTAAACACTGCAAAATGACAAGCTTTTTATGTTATATTAGGAGAAAAATAGGGTTAGGAGCTAGAGAGAGAGAGAGAGAGAGAGAGATCATATATAATTCACAATACAGACAAACAAAAGACATCAGTAGACATCTAAACATAAACAAACAACAGAAAGACAGATGTAATTAGAGAAGAGAAGAGAAGAGAGAGAGAGAGAGAGAGAGAGAGAGAGAGAGAGAGAGAGAGAGAGAGAGAGAGAGAGAGAGAGAGAGAGAGAGAGATCATATATAATTCACAATACAGACAAACAAAAGACATCAGTAGACATCTAAATATAAACAAACAACAGAAAGACAGATGTAATTAGAGAAGAGAGAGAGAGAGAGAGAGAGAGAGAGAGAGAGAGAGAGAGAGAGAGAGAGAGAGAGAGAGAGAGAGAGAGAGAGAGAGAGAGAGAGAGAGAGAGAGAGAGAGAGAGATGAAGCCCACGTAACAAAGAAAGGGTATGCTCACATAATTAACCATCTTCCCATCTATTCCAGTATCCAAAGAGAAAGAAAAGAAAACTCCAGCAACAAAGAAAACTACTAGGGAAGAATCTTTAATTCACCACAAATCCCTACACGGTATTTCAACACAAAACAACACCAAACTTTAGAGACCAAAGTATAAATTCCCACGCATTGTTTTATTTACTCTAACACACGTAATGTTTTGAACCTGATTGTGAGAAGGTATCAATAACGTGTCACTATTATCCTGATTTCAAGACGTTTATCCCCCTATTCATTTTTTGGGTGTAGGTGCTTAACTCTCATGGACCTGCACGGGAGCTGGCAACTAAGTGGGCCTTTTGGTTTACTCTTACTGTTTCTCTTGGCTAGTTTTTACCTCTTGCAAAATAATTTAAGAGGGACATTTCAAGAAATCCTTTTATTTTTTGGCTAATTTTCTCAGACCTACACGAGGACTGGCTACTAAGTGGGTCTTTTTGTTTACTGTTTGTTTCTGTTGGTCAGTTTTTCCGGAGATTTCAAGACATTTATCCTTTTTTTTCATTTTTTGGGGGGGCTAACTCTCAAACCTACACAGGGACTGGCAGCTAAGTGGGTCTTTTTGTTAACTCTTATTATTTTTCTTCTTGCGAAATAATTTAAGAGGGAGATTTCAAGACATTTAATTTTTTTTTTTTTTTTTTTAGGTAACTCTCAGATCTCCACAGGGACTGACAACTAAATGAGCCTTTTTTTTGTTTACTATTACTATATCCCTTGACGAGTTTTCCCCTCTTGCATTAAAAAAAAAATAAATCAAAAAATTCAATTGCTGCATTTACTTACTAATCAGACAACATACCATTGATTTACCATTACCGATATTTACTCCACGGATTTATTCACCAATTTACTAATCTTTAACACACGGCCATCCGGAAGAGTCTCGTAACCTTCATAACAACGACGATATGTTTCGTAATTTTTTTGAAAGACACAAACTTTTCCCCTTGTTTGGAGTCACGTCATGTGGGGAGTTTTATAACAAGATTACACGCTGGAAACACGGGGGAGGAGAGGGGGAGGGTGATGAGGGAGGTGGAGGCGCAGATGGAGGGAGTGAGGAGGAGGAGGAGGAGGAGGAGGAGGAGGAGGAAGAGGAGGAGGAGGAAAGAGAGGTGCGGATGAGTTTTAAAAGGAGTAGTAATGTGTGGAACAAAGTGACCACAACAGTAAAACAAAAGAATACGTGGAAAGAGAGAGAGAGAGAGAGAGAGAGAGAGAGAGAGAGAGAGAGAGAGAGAGTCGTAATGAAAACAGACGAGGTATAAAGAACGAGATAAAAGTGTAAGAGACAGACGAGGTGCAAACAAGAGATGAACAAGAAGAGAAGACGAGACGATGTGTAAAAGAGAAAACGGATGTGAAATAAAAAGACTGAAAATACGAAGAGTAAAAAAGGAAATGAAACTTGTGAAAAAGAAAGTAAAAAAAAATGACGCTAAAAAAGGAGTAAAGAAAAATAGACAGAGACGAACTAGAGAGAGAGAGAGAGAGAGGGGGGGGGGGAAGGTCGAGTAATTGACAAAATGGTACAGAACACGTCAGAATCGCAAGGAAGAAATAGAAAGATAAGGAAAATGTACGGGAAATGTCACCGCGGCCTTCGAATCTTTGTCGGACGAAGAAAAAAGAAAAAAAGTGAAGAAAAAAGTCAAAATACAGAGAGAGAGAGAGAGAGAGAGAGAGAGAGAGAGAGAGAGAGAGAGAGAGAGAGAGAGAGATTGAGAGAGAGAAGAAAATAAAGAAGAAAGTTGTATTTACAGGTTACACATTTACATAAACTAGATTAAATAACATAAATCTTAAGCAAGGGAAGACAAAGGAAAGAGAGAAATAAGAAAAATAAATAAATGAAGCAGGTAATATGGAGAATTTTAAACGAGGAGGTTCTGAAAAAGAGAAGAGGAGAAGGAGGAAGAGGAGGAGGAGGAGGAAAGGAAGAGGAAAAGGACGAAGAGGAGGATGAAAAGGAGGAAAAGAAGGAAGAGGAGGAGGAAGAAAAGGAGAAAGAGGAGGAGAAGGAGGAGGAATAAGAGGAAGAGTAGGAGGAGAAGGAAAAGAAGGAGGAAGAGGAGAAGGAGGAAGAATAAGAGGAAGAGGAGGAAATGGAGGAGGAAAAGGAGGAAGAGGAGGAAAAGGAGAAAGAGGAGGAGAAGGAAGAGGAATAAGAGGAAGAGGAAGAGAAGGAGGAGGAAAAGGAAGAAAAGGAGAAGGATATAGAAGAGGAGAAGGTGGAGGACGGATACTGTTACATAGAAGACTCATAGCTTATATAAGTCACTTGATCTGCGTTTCCTCCTGGTAAAAGAGGAGAAGCAGTACGACCTCCTCCTCCTCCTCCTCCTCTTCCTCCTCCTCCTCCGTCATCATCATTTCGTCTTCAATTGAATCGCGACAATCTTCTTTCTCATGAACGCCTCCCTTTATCGTTTCTCATTTTCTTCTTTCTTACGTTTTCTTTTCTCTGGAGTATTGGTAGAGGGTGTTTATTTTCCTCTGTCTATCGGTGTGTCTGTGTGCCTTTCCCTGTGTGTGTTTGTCTGTCTCATTGTTTGTCTATTGATGTCTTTTTGTCTCTAGTGTGAATTATGTGTGATCTCTCTCTCTACGTATACAAAAAATTCAACATTTCACAGCAAAAGTAGCACTTGGAGGTGCAGGCAAATATGACTACGCCACTCCATATTTAAAAGAGCTCGGATGGCTTAAGATAAAACAAAAATATCACTTTGAATTGGGCATACTAGTACATAACATCATGAATAAAAGAGCTCATCACTGGTTATTCACACTGCCGAGAGTGGAAGATGTTAACGAACACGTTGTAAACACAAGGCTCAACAGCTTTATAGAACAAAATGCCACACGTGCTTTGGGGATTGGTCACGTATTGTGGCAGGACCTTCTCTGTGGACCAGTCTTCCCACTGATGTAAAAGATGAACACTCTCTCGGTTCCTTTAAACGTCAACTAAAGACACTCCTGCTTAGTCACCAATTTCAAATGTAGTGTTTCCTTGTCATTTTCAGTGTATTTCCTTTCACTTTGTAATTTTATTGTATTAATGCAAATTTAACCTATTTTACATATAATTTTATCTTTAAATGTTATGTTGTATAGTTATATTTATATTTTACATATACATCTTTAAATGTAATGTTGTATAATTTTATTTCAATTTTATTGCATTTTACTGACAAAGTTCACTTCGTGTTCTTATTCTGTTATATTTCTATTAATACTAGTATTTTATACTGTATTAGAATTTACTCATGTATTATTTACAAAATGTCAAAGAATAGCCATTGTACAATGGAAAATAAATTTGATAATTTAAAATTTAACTCTCTCTCTCTCTCTCTCTCTCTCTCTCTCTCTCTCTCTCTCTCTCTCTCTCTCTCTCTCTCTCTCTCTCTCTCTCTCTCTCTCTCTCTCTCTCTCTCTCTCTCTCTCTCTCTCTCTCTCTCTCTCTCTCTCTCTCTCTCTCTCTCTCTTCTCTAATTACACCTGTCTAGACACGAGATGAGTTTTTGTCCCTGCTTTCCTCTTTCCTTCATTGATGAAGTATCCTGTTTTTATAGACTTTTTTTCCCTCCCTGTCTGTATGGCTCCTTGTTTTTCTCCGAAAAGGTGTTTGGTTTCCAGTTTTGATTGTGTGTGTGTGTTGGTGTTGTCTTGAGAAATGTTTGGGCTTTGAAGGAAGCTTGTGTTTCGTCTTAATTGCGTTGTGTGTGTGTGTGTGTGTGTGTGTGTGTGTGTGTGTGTGTGTGTGTGTGTGTGGATGAGGAGGTGGCATCAAACACACGCATAGACACACTCAATGACAGATGTGGAAGACGTGGAGATGACGATACCGGAGAGGGAGGAGGAGGAGGGAAAGTAGGAGGAGGAAGAGGAGGAGAAAGTGGAGATAACAATGCATGAGAATCCACTATCTCCACACACTCACCCACATCACTCTTACTCACCACCAATCATCACCACCACCACCGCCACCACTACCACCACCATCACCACCTCTTCCCCCTCTCACACTAATGGCCTTTGGGACCTTAACTGGGACTACATCGGGTTTGATTAAGCTGGTGACGGTGATGTATTTCCAAGGGAGCCGTGATGCACTGCTGATTGGGGTTATCACTGGTTGTGGTGGTGGTTGTGGTGGTGGTGGTGGTTGTGGTTGTCCTAGTATTGATAGTTATAGTTGACCCCTTCAATACTGGGACACTTTTACCTTGAGATTTGTGTACGATTAGACCATTTTATTGGCATTAAGAAGGGTCTGTAGAGGTCAGAAGATTAATGGTCGCAGTCTTCACTATGTTAATCCCCCACATAAGTATCTGAAGCTGTAGAAAGTCACCAAATAGTAAGCAGAATGAATATGGAAAGCGTCATGGTACTCAAGGGGTTAAAATCGTCCCATTCATGTTAAGTGGTTTGGTTTAGAAGTGCGATGAGTAGTAGCAGTGTAAGTGTTTAAGTGAATTCAGAGAGAGAGAGAGAGAGAGAGAGAGAGAGAGAGAGAGACGGAGGGTTAAGTTGACAATAAACCTCAAAAGTTTGCCAATTCCTGAGCTCTAAACGACTCCATAATGAGTTGGTTCTCCTGTCCAAAAAGGAGGAGGAGGAAGGAGGAGGAGGAGGAGGAGGAGGAGGAGGAGGAGGAGGAGGAGGAGGAGGAGGAGGTAGTGAATAAAGAGTAGAAAAAGTGAAATAGGAAATGGCAGAGAAGGAGAAGAGAGAGATAGAGACATTTGAGAAGCAGAAGAAGGAGGAGGAGGAGGACGAGGAAGAGGAGGAGGCGACAATAGATAGAGAGAAAAAAAAATCCAGAAAGAAGAGAAAATATATAGGAGGAAACTGAGACGAAGAGTGTAAAGAAAGAAAGAAGGATTGGAGAAAGATAACTGGAGGAAAGAAATAAAGAGAAATAAAAGCATTCATAACGGAATCAGAGGAGGAGGAGGAGGAGGAGGAGGAGGAGGAGGAGGAGGAGGAGGAGGAGGAGGAGGAGGAGGAGGAGGAGGAGGAGGAGGAGGAGGAGGAGGAGGAGAAGGAGGAGAAGAGGAAGGAAAGGTAAGTGGACAGAAAGAGCAGAGGAGAGGAGGATCGCTTGAAGGCACATGGAAGAATGGGAGGAAACGAAGGAAGAGGAGAGGAAATAAGGAAAGTGAAGGAGATAACGAGCCAGAGGAGGAAGAAAGATGAGGTGAAGGGAGGAGGAGAAGGAGAGGGAGAGGAAGAGGGAGAGAGAGAAAAGATTGAAGGATTGGAGTAAACATGAACGCAGAGAGAGAGAGAGAGAGAGAGAGAGAGAGAGAGTGGTGGGGGGGCGTTCATCCAACCGATTAAAGCTAAGTGTTCTAAAATGAAGGTCTGAAAGAGGCTAAAGACGTGATTAGCAGGAAGTGTGTGTTTCCTCCCTGTGCTCCTCTCTTCGCTCCTCCTCCTCCTCCTCCTCCTCTTCCTCCTCCTCCTCCTCTTCTTTTTTTTCATTTCTTTTTTTCTGTTGATTTTTTTCATTTTATTTATTTATTTTTCTCTTTCCTCGTTACTATCAGTCTCAGTTTGGTCCTTTTTTTTCTCCCTGTCACTCCTCCTCCTCCTCCTCCTCCTCCTCCTCCTCCTCCTCCTCCTCCTCCTCCTCCTCCTCCTCCTCCTCCTCCTCCTCCTCCTCCTCCTCCTCCTCCTCTCTCCTCTCTCTCTCTCTCTCTCTCTCTCTCTCTCTCTCTCTCTCTCTCTCTCTCTCTCTCTCTCTCTCTCTCTCTCTCTCTCTCTCTCTCTCTCTCTCTCTCTCTCTCTCTCTCTCTCTCTCTCTCTCAACCTTTAACTCTCCTTTCCTCTCCCCTCTTTTCCCGTTTTCCTTCAGCCTCTCCGATCCCTTTCCTCATAATGTCTCTCTTGTGGGGAAGAGGAGAAGGAGGAGGAGTAAGGGAGGAGATAAGGAAGGAAAGGAGGCAGGCACGGAGGAAAGAGGTCGGGCTGAGGAAAGGAAGGGAGGAAAGGAGGAAATGAAGAATTATAGGGCTTTAGGATGAAACGGCAACACTCTGAACGTATATAGTATTGCCCTTCCATATTGTTGTTTATTTTAGTGTCTGTAGTGAAGAGTGTAGGTATGTGGAGGTGGTGGTGGTGGTGGTTGTGGTTGTGGTGGTGGTGGTGCTAATTGTAGTAGTAGTAGTAGTAGCAGGACGAGGATTAGGAGCAGGAGGAGGAGGAGGAGGAGGAATAGTAGAAGGAATAGGAGGTAGACGAGAAAGATAGAAAGAGGACAAAACAAAGTTACTACTACTACTACTACTACTACTACTACTACTACTACTACTACTACTACTACTACTACTACTACTACTACTACTACTACTACTATAACCACTACCACTTCTACCACCACTACTACTACTACCACACGCTAATGAGGCTGTATGGAAACTGTAAGAGACGAGAGAAGTAAAGCCAAGGGGAGGGCAGATGAGTCAAGGTGAGGGAGCAAAACACCGTAACATTTTCGGGTATAAACAAAACGCCGTCGTGAAAGGAAGTAATGATGAGGGAAGGGACGGAAGGCGAGCAGGTGGCGAAGGTGTTTCTAGGTACACATACGAAGAGGAAGTTAGAGAGGGAAAATGATGGTGGAATGTGTTGATGGAGGGAAGGCATGGAGAAATTATCGTAATCTTCAACTATATACTGAGAAAAGGTCATTATTGTGACTCTTAGTTGTATAATGAATAGTAGGAATGACGATATAAGAGATGGATGAAAAAATGGATGAAAAAAAATATGTATTCTAGTAAATTTTGACTGTACTGGAGGGAAATAATGATCAACTATATAACACCAATATAAAAATAAATTAAGAATGAAGGAAACACTTGAAAAATTGTAGTAAACTTAGAGACAAGCTATATTATGGTAGAGAAAAATAATCATTGACATCAACAGCAATAATGGTGAAATAAAGAGTGGATGAAGAAAAAGTTTTAGAAAATATAACAAACTTTAATCTGTTCCTGAATCTAAAAATGTCATCATCGTCATCATCATTAGTGTAAAGACCACAGACATCATTAGTGCTTCTGCCTGTCACTTCGTCAGTTTTTTCCACTGCAGCAAAAATTCTATCTATATATTTATGATACATAGTGACAAGGAGGGAAAAAGCTACGTGGTAACTAGATCAACATATTTTTTATATAATCTACCTTTAAAACTTCATGAAAGAGACTCAGATAAAAAAAAAAAAAAGTGCTTGGGAATGAAGTGACAGACATCAAGAGGACAAAAAGTGAACATCAAACACAAAGCCCCACAAATTGAAATGACAGAAATCAAACTCTCGGAAAGCGATAGAAAAAAAAGGAAATAAAAGGAAAAAAAAGCAGCTTCCAATTTAAGAATGAGACAAGTGATTTTCTGAGAGGCGGGGAGTGAGTCTGTCAGGTGCGTGGGATTAAGTGTTGTGAGAAATTTCCCAGGGCACATGTTGCGGGTTTACTAGATGGGAGGAAGTCTTCTGAGAGCGCGGAAAGCTTTTACAGGAGTGAGAGAGTAAGAACTGCATGAGAGGAGGAGGAGGAGGAGGAGGAGGAGGAGGAGGAGGATGTGGGAGTATGCAAAGTGGTGGAAGAGTAGTATTTTCTGTAATGCCTTGTATATGTGTGTGTGTGTGTGTGTGTGTGTGTGTGTGTGTGTGTGTGTGTGTGTGTGTGTGTGTGTGTGTGTGTGTGTGTGTCAGTGATGCCACCTCGGTTTTGCAAGTCAACACGCATGAGTAAGTGAGAGTTGTGCTACTAATTTTTCCCATAACAGAATTCTTACACTCGGGTGGGTAAAGTGTGAGAGAAGTGCAAGATTTAGACCAGGAATCTGAAAATTTGTCGTCGAAGAGAAAGGTAAGAGTGAGCGTTGAGTGCGGCGTGGAAAAATGTTGAAGTGTGGTACATATGGAGGCACGAAACTGGTCCATAAATAGTAAAAATACCAGAACAGGCGGTAGAGTTTCTTTATTTGCGTGTGGATATTGGCGCAGTGAGGTCCACGAGGGTGAATTATTGCGTGAGGCACAGAGGGGAGGCTCGGGTGGCGCTGCCGAGGTGTGAGAGAGGATGAAATCTGCACGTAAGGGATTTGCGGAATGTTTTGGTGATAAGATGATAATATTTCCTGATGATAAAGTTGATCAGTGCATCGTGTCTTGTGCTGTGATACATGGCCGGGTATAAAATGATAAAAAAAAAAAGGAGTAGAAATTGTTGTTGGATGAAATTATAAAGTATTGGAAACTATATCTCCTCTTTTTACTCCATTACTTTTAACCCTTTCAATCATACAGTTTTTTTTTTCCCCAACGTTCACTTATAATTTTCTTAAGACGCATCTTTGTACTATTTAAAAAGGCAAAGTGAAGCTCCTTTCTACTCTCAAACCAAACCAACTAAACTCAAACCCACACAAACCAAACACATCACTAATAAACCCCAAAGAATAAAAATCACGTAAAACAAATTAATCAAGCGGAATATTATCGCTGGAAACACTGAGAAATACATGGTAATAGTTATTCGTTCTCCTTGCACACGATTGCACCACAAATCAATAACCTCTGCCGGCCACGAGACACCTAGACACTCGCCCTCAGGTAACGTGACCCCGCAGACTTGAAATGACACGTGGCAGAGAGCAGGAGAGCGGGAGAGACGGCGAAGGAAGAGAAGGTAAATCTATATACAGCTCTCCTAGTCTTGCGTTACTTGGCTCACCGGCTTTCTTCTCTTGCGTGTGTGTGTGTGTGTGTGTGTGTGTGTGTGTGTGTGTGTGTGTGTGTGTGTGTGTGTGTGTGTGTGTGTGTGTGTGTGTGTGTCAGCGGAATACGTACCAGCTTAGAGTAAAACGTTGACCCCGACTGAAGGAAAAAAAGGTGAAAGAATCGTTAAGTGAATCATTTAAACAAGGCGTGGGAAAGTTTGCAGTTCGTTCACCTGTGCCTTAATGTCATCGTTTACCTGACCTTTCCTTAACATTTTTTTGTCTTGCGTGTGTGTGTTTTTTTTCTTTTTAGTTCGTTTCTATTTGTTCCACCTTTCCTTTTCAATAGTTTAGATTTTCCTCCACTTGAAAACCTCTTTCTTTCATCGCATTTCTTCCATATTTATTTATACTTTCCAAAATAGCAGTTATCTTATACTCTTACACCCTAGTTTAGTTTGTCAAGTTCAATACACCTCAAACTTATCTTCACAAAACCCCTTCTTTCCAATACATTTCATTCCAATCCTTCCTCTTGTATTTCCTGAAGCACAAAGGGTTATCATACCTTTTACCTTCAGTTAGTGTTAGTGTTGCCGCTTTCAATACAAACAGATGTTATTCAGTGTATTTTATTTCCAGCTTTGTCCTTTCACTGCCTCGCGTCCCACCAACAAACGGGACGCTTCTCTATTACCTCAATCCATGCGTGACATTCATTGCATTCCACGTAAAACACTCCGGAAAAACACCGAGGCACTGTTTATCTTCTCTCTGTCTGTCTCCTCTCTCCCTCTCTCCCTCCCTCCCTTCTGCAGGTAATCCATCGGGACTCTTTGCTCACACATCTTTATCACATTTATCTTTCTCCCTTCATCCTCTCTCCCTCACCGCGTCACTTTCACTTACAGAACACAACAACGTAATTAACAACACTGCTGCTTAAACTACGTCCCAACTTCCGTATCTCGTACTCATTCTCAACTTTAGCGTTGTATGAATGCATAATTAAGTTTCTACATGTAATTTAGTCTCTTTAGCATTTCCACGGCTATTAATTAAGTGATGCAGTTTAGCCTTGTCTTGTTTACGCATCCGAGTATGTATTAAATTCTCGCTCACAAACAGACACATCATTGCATCAGTTTCTCGTTAACAATATCCTTGCTTAAAATAATGGTGCTAATTTACAGTTTTCTCTTACTAAAACATAAACGTGCAATTAATTCCATCTCATCTTTCAACACCTCTGCTTCTACGCTTAAATACTTAATGAAGCTTACCTGTACTTTTCTACCTGTATACTTTTCCGGTACTAAAGCAGAGAGGGCATTATAATTCTACTGAGGCACCACCACCACCATCACCACCATTATCACCACCACTACCTCCACCACCACCACCACGCCAGGTAATAGTTCACACCTGTTGATTGCTGCACTTACCTTTATAGTCTCAAGGTAACAGCCGGTCTTTTAGCGGTGCGTCAGGTAATGGACACCTGTCTCTCATTAGGACCAGGTAGTATCATCACGGTAATAGAGAACAGGTGAACTGGATGTGTTGTTGTTGTTGTTGGTGGTGGTGGTGGTGATGATGGTGATGGTGGTGGTGGTGGTGGTGGTGATGGCGATGATGGTGTTGTTTATAATGGTGAGTTTGTTTTGTTTTTATACCATTTATTTGTATTGTTACTTTTATTTTACTGGAGATCATTCATGTTGCATTTTCTTCCTTCTTTCCTTCTGTTGTTCCTTCTTTTTATTCTAAGGTCTACTCCTCCTCCTCCTCCTCCTCCTCCTCCTCCTCCTCCTCCTCCTCCTCCTCCTCCTCCTCCTCCTCCTCCTCCTCCTCCTCCTCTTAGCACTCAAGGTCAAAAGATCCTGCACAGACTTTTGTGTGTGTGTGTGTGTGTGTGTGTGTGTGTGTGTGTGTGTGTGTGTGTGTGTGTGTGCGTGAACTCTGCAAAAATATTAGGCCAAGTTCCCTTCCTGTGCCTGCTTGAGATGAAGTTTCCCTCTCTCTCTCTCTCTCTCTCTCTCTCTCTCTCTCTCTCTCTCTCTCTCTCTCTCTCTCTCTCTCTCTCTCTCTCTCTCTCTCTCTCTCTCTCTCTCTCTCTCTCTCTCTCTCTCTCTCTCTCTCTCTCTCTCTCTCTCTCTCTCTCTCTCTCTCTCTCTCTCTCTCTCTCTCTCTCTCTCTCTCTCTCTCTCTCTCTCTCTCTCTCTCTCTCTCTCTCTCTCTCTCTCTCTCTCTCTCTCTCTCTCTCTCTCTCTCTCTCTCTCTCTCTCTCTCTCTCTCTCTCTCTCTCTCTCTCTCTCTCTCTCTCTCTCTCTCTCTCTCTCTCTCTCTCTCTCTCTCTCTCTCTCTCTTATCCTTTTCCTCCATCTCCTCCATATCCTTGTGCTCTTTTCTCCTTTCCTCTTCTCTCGGCTGTCCATTTCCTTGCCTGTCTTTTTCCTTCCTTTTCCTCCCGTCTTCCTCTTTCCTCCAATCTCCCTTTTTTGCCTCCATGGAAGAGAGTCACGTCTCCTGCAAGAGAAAAGCATGTCACAATGTATCCGGTCTCTCTCTCTCTCTCTCTCTCTCTCTCTCTCTCTCTCTCTCTCTCTCTCTCTCTCTCTCTCTCTCTCTCTCTCTCTCTCTCTCTCTCTCTCTCTCTCTCTCTCTCTCTCTCTCTCTCTCTCTCTCTCTCTCTCTCTCTCTCTCTCTCTCTCTCTCGTGTATTTCTATGTCCTTTTTTTCCTCTCCTTTTTTCAGATATTCTCGTAAAGGTCATTAGATCTTTGCATTCTTTCTTTGTGTTTCATTGTGTATCAGTGTCGCGGCATCTCCACACCTGGATCACCTTCATTTACCTTCCTTACCTTGCCAGATACCTGCTACTTATTACGCTTGGGCGCCTCCTTTGACTTTAACGATGTCTTATGTATGTTGCAGGTGTCTCTATGGCAACCAGGGAGAGACAGAGAGAGGGGGAAGAGAGGGAGAGGGAGAGAGAGAGCTGTCCAATTTTCCTAAGAGTGTTTTGTGTAATGAGTTCATAATTATTTAATCGAAAGGGTTGAGGGATACTAGAGTAGATGTGGTGTGGTGTGGTGCAGGTGTGGTGTGGTTTGGTAGGTAGATGTGGAAAGATTTGCCTCCTACAGGTGTGCCTTTCCCCTGACAGGAATGGTTGTGTATCAGGCTCAGCTCCAGGTGTGGTCAGAATGTTATGAAATCCTTAGGTGCGCTTTTCGAAACGGTGCCTTTATTTTTCTTTTCTTTTTCCTTTTTTTTCCTTGTTTCTTGACGGACTAGTGAAGTGTTCTCGCCTTTCCTTTACTTTTCATTCTTTTAGTCTTAACTCCTTCGGTATGATATTTCCTTGATCTTATTCTCTTGATGCTTGCCTCTCTTTTTGAAATTATTCCTCGTTTTCTTACCTGGTGGGGAGAAAGATTGGCGTAAGGATGCAAAATAGTTCTAAAAATAACAAAAATAAACTCTTCGTACTTTTTCCGTTCACTGTATACATATGTGTCAAACCTTCATATATTGTTATTTTCACTTTCATACAGGTACACTGAGCAGGGACAGCAAAAAGGAGGTAAAAAAAAAAGACCATTGCTGTGCTTGCCTGAGCTCTCTTGTGGCTGAGCAAACACCGAATCCTCTTACGGTGCTTGTCTTCCAATTTTACCCCTTCAGTACTGGGACACATATTTACCTTGAGTTTGTGTGCGATTAGACCATTTTAATGACATTAAGAAGGGTCTACGGAGGTCAAAATATTAATGGCCACACAGTCTTCACTGTTTTTTCCCTACATGAGTTTCTGAAGCTGTATAAAATCACCAAATATTAAGCAGAATTAGTATGAAAACGCGTCATGGCACTGAAGGGGTTAACATCAACATGAGAGAGAGAGAGAGAGAGAGAGAGAGAGAGAGAGAGAGAGAGAGAGAGATATCATTAACACTTCTCACAACAGTTCCGCTGACCTTTAAACATGTGGATTTTCGTGATGATTATACAGAAAACCTCCATTTGTAAATAGGGTTCCTCCTCCTCCTCCTCCTCCTCCTCCTCCTCCTCCTCCTCCTCCTCCTCCTCCTCCTCCTCCTCCTCCTTCTCCTTCTCCTCCTCCTCCTCCTTTTCCTTCTCCTTCTCCTTCTCCTTCTCCTTCTCCTTCTCCTCCTCCTCCTCCTCCTCCTCCTCCTTCTTCTTCCTCTCTACCTACCAGTGCTATCCTTCCTCCTCACCTTCTGGTCTTCCATTCCCAACCTCTGCTTTTCTCGTCCTCTTTCTCCTCTTTCTCCTCGCCTCGCAAGGGCCGGAAGGCTAATTTATGTGGCTGGAAACGGACCTCTCGCCTCGCCCACGAATAAGAGATACGGTGAAGCTCTAATAACGCCTGCAGGTACGACTCAGGTAGGAATGGAGGAAGGGGTCGGTGCGCAGCGGAGGACTAGAGACTTTACTGTGACCTAAGAGACTTGGGCACCAGCCTCCCCTCACGCCTACCATATTTGTTGCCATTTATTTTGCTCGGAGTAAAAGTCGAGGGTTATTGGTCGAGTCTCGTCTTTGAGTGTTGTGTATGAGTGTGTGTGTGTTGTGGTGTGTTTTGATGGGTTTTGTGGTTCTTTGAGTTGTTTGGTGTTGTTGTATAAGTGTTCTTTATTTTTTAATTTTTTTATTAGTTTTGTTGCGAAAGTTGTATTTTTCTTTTCTTATAGTTTTTTTGTACCCGACTTTTTTTCTATTTTCTTATTAGTTTTGTTGTAAAAGTTGCATCTTGTTTTCTCTTTTTTGTTTTGTTATTGAAAGTTTTATTACTTTTGTGGTGAGGGAAAGGAGTTGTAATGCTTTCCTTAGTTATTTGAGATTTTATCATGTCCTATTTTCTTTTTAGATTAGATTTGTTGACTTCTTTATTATTTTGTTATAAAGCCTACATTTTCATTCAAGGTTTTCAGCTAGCACGTGTATAAATGTCCATCCTTTCAGTTATTTTCTTATTTCATTCCAACAAGCGCGTGTGTTAAATATTTCAGCCAGAATATGTTTCCTATTTAATATTGATGTCCTCCATGGTCCAGTATCCGTTTCTCTATTTATATTTCTTTATCCATCGTATTTACTTTGGTTTGTGGATCCGATGTTATTTATATTTGCATTTCGTTGTTTGTCGCATTCAATTTCTCTTTGGTCACTTCTCTTTCGCTCATAAATTGTCTTTTTTTATATATGTAGTTGCTAATATGGCTTTACAGGCGGCAGTATTTCACTATTTGTGTTTATTTGCGTTTATGGTGTTTATCTTTTGTGGCATTGAACATTTATTTTTCCACCGGACATTAATCCCTGTTGTCACACGTAATTTATTTCCCCACTATTATTAAGTCGTATGGTTTTTGCAGTTACTAATTTTATATAGTGTGTGTTTGTATTTGTGTTGTGTTGGCTGAAGCGTGGATGTATTTTCCCGCTCTTATTAATACGTATGGTCGGTCTTAGTTAATATCTTTATCATCTATGTGTGTGTGTTTTTTTTTTTTTTTTTTATCGTGTGGTTTGGAATCATGGATGGATTTTTACGACTATTATTCACAGCTACAGTTAATGTTGTTACTACATGTGTTTGTGATTGTATCTTATGGCTTGGATGAGTAATGTTATATTTCCACAATGTTAGCGGTTACTTTCTTGATCATTCGTGTTTTACAGTCAATGTCTTTACTACCTGTGTTTGTCGTTATATCTTGCAGCTTAGAGGAACAATGTTATATTTCCACAATGTTTGCAGTTATTTTCTTCATCACCTGTGTTTGCATTGTGCGGCTTGAAGCTTGTGTTGCTGACCTGCTGTTCCCTTGTTCTGCTGCAGATATTGGAGGAAACCCGAGCGTTCTTGATACCCCTGAGAGCCACGGCCTTGTCAGGTGAGTATTCCTGAGCTAGATGCAAAGGTAGTTAGTTCTCCATTTCCATATATTTGCTATCCGCCTCCCTCTCCCTGGTGGTGTGCGCCGGGATCATGTTTTAAATCCATACTGATATTCCGCCTTCAATGTGCGTCTGTTTTGAGGCCTTGTTAGTTACGGCAAGGGAATTAAATGTGTTATTTCATGTTTTTATTATAACCTCTAATGACGCGTGTTTAACTGTTTTGCTTTCGTTTGGTTTTGATATGTTTCATTATTAGTCGACCTAAATGTACCTACAGATGTTATGCTCTCTTCCAAACTTATTGTCAGTGTTTAATGTTCACGCATTCTCAGTTTTTCTTTTCAATAGATGACATATTTCTTGTGGAATATCATATATCAGAGGATTTGTGGTTAAAAAGAAATGACAATAAGTATTCCAGCAAGAAAATTGGATCCGAAATGTCAATACAATGAACTCACCCATAACGAATTACAATTTCACTGTATATTCGTGTAATCTCAGTCTACTGATTTACTGATCTCTTATTAATGCACCTGTCCTTTACCTACCCTGTCTGCACCTCTAAAGGTTAAGCTCTCGGTCAATACTTTACTTTCCAGTGATTGGTATTATGCATTGATCTGCCTATTAATGATTAACATTCCTGATGATATAGTTCAACTGCCGGTGCCTTTGTCCTTCCTCCACAGAAAAAAATACCCCCTACACTCATACTGGAGAAGAAAACAACCTTACACTCCTTTAACATAAACCAACATTGATGCATCCACACAACACACTACTAGAAAAGGGAAAAGCACCTTAGAATAATTAGAATCGAAGTAAACAACCTTACACCTTAACAAGTTCCAATGACACCCTTTCAAACTTACGAAAAATGGGAGAGTAGACGTACGAAGAAAATAGGTTTAAGAGTGCCAATGTTTTTTCCCACGTGGCAGATCAGAAGCGAAGGGAAACTCGTGATTGCATTAGTGGTGAAAGAGGAGGGATCTACTGTATTGACTTTGGGGCTTAAGGGGGCTGGCAAATACAGATGTAACACTGGAAACATTCTGAGTCTCCCCAGATTAATATGCAACTGAAAGACAGACAGGTAGATAGAGAGATAGATACAAGATGAAGATAGACAAGCAAATAGATAAACTAATAGAAAGATAGGCTGATGCAACAAGTCGAGAAAGGAATAGACAGATTTAGATAAAGGATAGATATACGTATTTGGGTAGACAGACAGATAGATAGAGAGATAGATACAAGATGAAGATAGACAAGCAAATAGATAAACTAATAGAAAGATAGGCTGATGCAACAAGTCGAGAAAGGAATAGACAGATTTAGATAAAGGATAGATATACGTATTTTGGTAGACAGACAGATAGAGAGATAGGCGCAAGATGAAGATAGACAAACAGATAGATAAACTGATAGATAGAAAGATAGGCTGATGCAACAAGTCGAGAAGAGGATAAAGAGACGTAGATGAATAGACAGACAGATAGATAGAAAGGGAGATGGATGGAAAGATAGATAAGTAGAGAAATAGACAGGTGATATAAAGTAAAAACAGATAGATGGACAGTGAACAAATACATATATAAATGGATAGATACATATTTAATCAAATGAATAGATAGTTACTCGAATAAGTAAGTGAGCATAGATTAATGTGTATTGATAGATGCATGTACAGATCGATGAGAGAGAGAGAGAGAGAGAGAGAGAGAGAGAGAGAGAGAGAGAGAGAGAGAGAGAGAGATATTATACCCTTTTTTTTAGTATGATAAGTGGTAATTAACTCTTTTTTATGCTCTCTCCTTTCTCATTCCCTTACACTCACGTCTCACTTCTCCCTTAACAAACCTCTTCCTCCCTCTCCCTCCCTCTCCCTCTTCTCTCCCTTCTGTATCTCCTCCCCTGTATCCTCCGGCACTGTACACATTATAGGGGTCACTAAAGGGCGAATATCCTGCATGGTTTACTAAGATATTCAACCATATGGGCATTTTAGGTTGTTCTTTCTTTTTATTATTCTTATTTTCTTTTTATTATTTTTTCTCTCTATCTTACTTCCTCCTTTGGGCTTTCGTTAGTTATCTGAAAAGAGGAGATATTAAATGTTGATGTATTTGAATCTTCTTAGATATATATATTTTTTTCTTTTTATTTCTCCTTGTCTTCTTTTTTTTCTTCTTCTCATGTTCCTTTTTTTTTCTCTTCCTTCTTTCCCCTTTTAACTTTTCCTTGATTTTGTTCTCTTTCTTGTCCAAATTCTCGTTCTTGTCCTTGTTTTTTTTCATCTTCTCTTTGTAATATTATAATTACCTCTCTTTCTCCTCCCTCTTCCTCCTTACCTCCTCTCTCTCTTCCTCTTCCCTACCTCTCCACCTCATCCTCCATCTCAACTCCCCTAATTTCGGAATGAAAGGCTAAAGAGTCCTTAGTATCCTGCCCAGGGCGACTTGGTGGATCCTTCTCTTGCAGGTTAAAAAAAAAAAAAGAGGGGAAGGGAGGGGGAAAAATGACCAACTCTCCTTTATATTTTCCAGGGAGTAAGTTTACCCTAGGCGTGTTGGGGCGAAGCGTGACCGTGGGAAGTTAGTCAGGGAAGTTATCACGCGCGTCAAGGTTACGTGACTTTACTTAACGCCGAGAGGAATCGTGACTGTGTAATGGTGACGGTTATGGAAGGCTGACGAGGCGCTGTTGCCTTAGAAAAAAAAAATAAGGAGGAAAATTATGAAAAAGAAAAAAAATGGGCAAAAAAAGATAATGGTTAGGAATCTTATCTATTTTTGTGTTAGAGGTTTTGTGAGAGGAGGGAAGGAAGAGAATGAGGCAAAGTAGAAAGATAAAAAGGAAGGGAAGATAACGAATAAATTGGAGGGAAGAGAAGGAGGAAAAAAGTGAGAGAGAAGGACGTGAAGAGAAAGAATACAGGGGAGAGAAGAGGAAACATAACATTGAGTGAAAGGGAGGATGGTAGAGGACGAGGCGAGAGAGAGAGAGAGAGAGAGAGAGAGAGAGAGAGAGAGAGAGAGAGAGAGAGAGAGAGAGAGAGAGAGAGAGAGAGACTTGAGTAAATCACCCTAAATATGACCAGATTGAGTTACGGTGGAAGGAAGGGAGAGGATTATCGAAGGCTACTGAGGGAAATATATCGTGAGTGGGCGAGTGGGAGGCCCCGCTACGCCTGCACGGGGCGGGGACATGAATAAATGATGACGTGGAGAGAGATTTATGCCTGTCACGTGAGTAAATATTATGGAACCTATACCGCTCCCCCGCACACACACACACACACACACACACACACACACACACACACACACACACACACACACACACACACACACACACACACACACACACACACACACACACACACACACACACAATAAAGGCTTAGTGAAGGTCGTACTAGTTTGCTTCTTCTTTTCCTTGCTTGCTTTCTCTCTCTCTCTCTCTCTCTCTCTCTCTCTCTCTCTCTCTCTCTCTCTCTCTCTCTCTCTCTCTCTCTCTCTCTCTCTCTCTCTCTCTCTCTCTCTCTCTCTCTCTCTCTCTCTCTCTCTCTTATGCCTCTTTTCTCCCTTTTATTTCTTCTCTTCCCTTCCTTTCTCTCTCTCATTTCTTTACCTCCTTCTCTTCCCTACTTTTATTTTACCTCCTTTTCCCTTTATTCCTTCCTCTCTATTTTGCTATCCCTTCCCTTCATACTTTTGCAACCCCATCCCTCACTCCCTTTTACCTCCTTTCCTCTCCCCTTCCTTTTCTACCTTTGTTTAAGTGGTGACCGCCTGGACGCCCAAGGTATTACTGTCATTACAGTATTGACGTCCTCTGCTGTTTGTCTCGTAATGCCAGTCTCGCAGGTAGACTATTGGTATATATATTAGGGTTATTTAAGGTAATGCGACAGGTGTGTTTGTTTGAGCTTATTAAGTCATTAGTTCTGCACGTGGAATTTGTTAGGTTTTCTTCTCGTTTTGTTTTTGTGACTTATTGCCTGTCTGTGTGTGTGTGTGTGTGTGTGTGTGTGTGTGTGTGTGTGTGTGTGTGTGTGTGTGTGTGTGTGTGTGTGTGTGTGTTCTATGTCTTTGTCTTTCTGGTTTCTCTCTCTCTCTCTCTCTCTCTCTCTCTCTCTCTCTCTCTCTCTCTCTCTCTCTCTCTCTCTCTCTCTCTCTCTCTCTCTCTCTCTCTCTCTCTCTCTCTCTCTCTCTCTCTCTCTCTCTCTCTCTCTCTCTCTCATTTTATTCCAGATTTTTTCCACACACACACACACACACACACACACACACACACACACACACACACACACACACACACACACACACACACACACACACACGGAACCACTTTTTACATAGATAAATTACTGCATAAGTGATCCACCTGACCATCTCCTCCTCTCCCCTCTTCCTCCTCCTCCTCCTCCTCTTCCTCCTCCTCCTCCTCCTCCTCCTCCTCCTCCTCCTCCTCGTAAATAAATATTTCACCATTGATCATTCCACCATAACAAGGAATAATGGATTTAAAATTACACCAAAACGCTTTAAAACCCACGAGGCAAAGCACTTTTTCTTTAATAGAATTGTTAACGTTTGGAATTAGCTTCCTTCAGAAATAGTAAACAGTACTTCCATTGCATCATTCAAAAACAAAATTGATAAATATTTAAAGAATAACCCCCAACAAGCTCTCTTCTTGTCCGAATAATTAAACATTATATTAGTATGTCTATTATTTTGTGTAACTTTCTTATAGATAGATATGTAGAGTTCACCGTAGGGTGAATAATAGACTCTCCTTTCATCCTTTCCTGTGAAAATTCCATGTCAGTTTTTCCATACTGCATGGTTCTTTTCAAAACTATTTTCCATGCCAGCGAAAGCTAGAGGGAATGGTGGGTGGGGAGGAGCCTTCTCCTGTACTGTCCTGTCTCTCTTATCTTTAGCCAGTTTTTTTATTTTTTATTTATACCATGTGGGCTATTCACAGGAGTTTATGTGCTAAAGGAGATACTTTTTGGGGTACCTCCTATCTCAAAGCCCACCTGCTAGGAAACCGTTGCCCCGAGTGAGGAAGCCCAACCTACACTCGGACCCTGGACAGGATTCGAAGTTAGAAGTAGTTACCAAACAGCCTCGAAAGGACCAAGAAGTCCGTTGCTGTTTGGCTTTCCTTTGTATTCCTCTTCCTCCTTCTGCTCCTCCTCCTCCTCCTCCTCCTCCAGCAGGGTAGTAATGGTTGTATCAGTGATGCAAATTGCCTCTGGGACTGGGATGCCCCGCCGTCCACACTAGCAGAGGCGAAATTCCGCGGGTCTTCTCCCAACTGCACCTCACCGCGCCTTTACACTGCATTATGGGGCGGCCGATTTTTATTTCTAGGAGGAGGAAAAGGAAGAAGAGGAAGAAGAACTCTATTATGCGTTTGTTGATTGCATTTTTCCCGTTTTGAATCAGGGAGCACGTAAAGTTGTTTTTTTCCTGTGTGTGTGTGTGTGTGTGTGTGTGTGTGTGTGTGTGTGTGTGTGTGTGTGTGTGTGTGTGTGTGTGTGTGTGTGTGTGTGTGTGTGCGTGTATGTGTGTGTCTTTATTTACCTCTTTGATTGGAATGCATGAGCTTTGTTCTTGGAGTTTATGTGTTGGAATTTTCTTGCTGCTCTTCCTATCCTGTTCTTTTGTTTTCATAATTGCTTTGTGTGTGTGTGTGTGTGTGTGTGTGTGTGTGTGTGTGTGTGTGTGTGTGTGTGTGTGTGTGTGTGTGTGAGAGAGAGAGAGAGAGAGAGAGGCCCCCTGAAGTACTCTTATTTTCCTTTCGCTGCGTCTCACTTCATCATATCCTTCACTCCTGTGCTTCGTAGTATTGACAGCCGGGAGACGGATGGAGGAAACCCAGACCTGTACCTTTGAACAAAGACACAGGCTGAGAGAATCCTAAAACATGAATAGGATCAGTACGTAGAGTCACAGAATCCAGACATGTAGAAAGGATCAGAAGCACTTATAGAATCATAGATAAGTGAATTTCGTGGATAGGAGACACGTAGATAAACAGAGGGTTAAGATATATGGACTTACAAAGGGACAGAGATAGCAAAGATGGTAAATATATAGAGATTTACAAATAGATAGAGGTACGAATAGATAATGGAGCTGAAAAATCGAAGCTGGTGATTAAAATAAATTAGTTAATGGTTGTGAAATTAAAATAGATTAATTAATGGTAGTGAAATAATACCTGATAATTGAACTTAGAGAAAACATAACTGAGTAGAAAAAAAATACCATGTTTCCGCTACAGATAGGTAATGGAACTTAAGAACTGAAGCTGGTGATTAAAATAGATGAATTAATAGTGTTAGTGAAATAATACCAGATAATTGAACTTAGAGAAACGTAATTGGCTAGAAAAATTACCACGTTTCCACTACGTCATTTTTTTTTACATTTTCTTTCAAACTTGAAGAAAAAACAGTAAAAGAAAATAAAGAAATGCAATTTTTTATTGTTTGTCTTTTGCCTCTTACTCCTCCTCCTCCTCCTCCTCCTCCTCCTCCTCCTCCTCCTCCTCCTCCTCCTCCTCCTCTTCCTCCTTCCCCTCCTCCACTACTGTCGTACCACTTGACAACCAGCAATTTCTGTGGCATGTGCCGTGGAATGCGTTGTGCTGTCTCATTTTAATGGTTAGTGGCGGACCCCCTCTCTCTCTCTCTGCGACGCGTAGAAAACGGGCCGAGGGGTGACCTTGGCTGCCGCGTTACTGCTGCAGGAGGGGGATGGAGGGTGGTGTTGGGCGTGGGGGTAATTGTGTGTGTGTGTGTGTGTGTGTGTGTGTGTGTGTGTGTGTGTGTGTGTGTGTGTGTGTGTGTGTAATCTTTGCTAAGTTATGTACGTTTTGTTTCTTTTTTTCTTACATTATTAATACCTTTAGTATCCTGACGCATTTTCACATTTCTGCTTACACTCTGGTGATTTTATACAGCTTTAGATATTTATGTTTGGATTAAAATAGTGAAGACTGTGGCCATTAATCTTCTTTTTTTAAATATATACCATGTGGGCTTTTCACAGAAATTTATGGGCTAAAAGGGGTAATTTTTTTCGGGTACCTCCTATCTCAAAGCCCACCCGCTAGGAAACCGTTGCCCCGAGTGAGGAAGCCCAACCTACACTCGGACCGTGGACAGGATTCGAACCCGTACGCTTGGAGACCCCTCGGACCCCAAAGCGCGCATGGTTCACTTGCTTATGTAAATAAAATCGTCCAGTCATCACCAAAGCTCATGGTAAATATGCGTTCCAGTACTGAAGGTATAAAGAGAAATATACTAAATACAAAAGAGAAAAAATAGGTTTGTCTCGTGGAAAAATAAATGAATGTATAAATAAATGAATAAATATGACTCGCCAGATATTAAAAGCCTCAATATAAAGAATTTTTTTTTATGATAATGACGTCCTCTTTGCATTTTTCGTGTTTTAATTATGACCGTACTAAATTCAATGCGTCAAATGGTACTCTTTTATCATGAATACACAAATTTTGAGCCTTTTTCTCTGGGATTTCGTGTACAAAGTTTAAAATTTCCTTGAACTTATTTTTGTTTTATTTATTTTCTTTTTCTCACCATAAAAGGAGAAAATTCCCACGGTAGTTGGTTCCGAGTGTAAAATTTTCCGTTGTTTCGGCGAGAAGTAATTTCGAAGCGTTATGTTAATGTTTCACACTCCTATGAACTGACTTTTATCTTTATGAGTTAGGAAAAGAACTACAAAACTCGGCTCGCTGGAATACATTGTTGGTGTGCTACAGTGTTGCTTCAAATGGTTCAAAAGTTGTGTTGATTTTAGTGTTCTTCCAATCTTTTTACTCATTTCATTAACTTTAACATTTTCTTTTGCTAGTCTTTATATTATTCCCATTTTCTTTTATCACATTTTCATCCTCTTAAAATTTTCTTCATTTCTAGCGATCTTGTTCTCTACTGTATTTTCTTTCCTCTTTTTTTTTATTTAATTTCTCCTTATACTTCCTCTATCCTCCCCTCCGTACCTCTCTCTCTCTCTCTCTCTCTCTCTCTCTCTCTCTCTCTCTCTCTCTCTCTCTCTCTCTCTCTCTCTCCTTCTCCTTCTCCTCCTCCTCTTGTTCTTCTTTTTGTTCTTTTCTTCTCCTTTTTATTCTTTTTCTTTTCTTTTTTCTTCTTCTTCTTCTTCTTCTCCTTTTCCTTCTCCTTCTCCTTCTCCTTCTCCTTCTCCTTCTCCTCCTCCTCCTCCTCCTCCTCCTCCTCCTCCTCCTCCTCCTCCTCCTCCTCCTCGTTCTGTGGTGAGGGACGGAATCGGATTACCTCGTCTCGTCTGTGTCATGAAGGAAATAATTTTGCTCTGCTGTGTTTCAGGAATCCATTTGTCGTGCTGTATTTAAATGTTGTTGTTGTTTTTTATTATTTATTTATTTGTTCATTTTATTCATTTTGTAATACTTCCATGTCGATGCACCTTTATTTTGTCTGTTTACTTGTTTGTTTATTTGTTTACTTGTTTATTCATTTATCTATTTGTTCATTTGTTTGGTTTCCTGATAACGTTTTGGTGAAATTGTTTACGTGACAAACTTTTAATGTTTTCCTTCCCTTAGCAAGTTTACTCTGTCAGTCGCTTTTCTATCTATTTGTCTATATAATTTTTCATCCACCAACTGAGAGAGAGAGAGAGAGAGAGAGAGAGAGAGAGAGAGAGAGAGAGAGAGAGAGAGAGACTATAATAAGGCATAAATCTTGCTTGCTGTTGCATCTCATTATTGAACACTTCGGCAAAATCGATACACTGTTCCCGCGCCTGATGACAGCACAGTATTAGAGGCACGTCTGAAAAGAGGAGTAGCGGGAGGAGAAGGAGAAAGAAGAAGAAGAAGAAGAAGAAGAAGAAGAAGAAGAGGAGGAGGAGGAGGAGGAGGAGGAGAATGAGGAGGAGGAATACAAAGGAATGAAAAGGAAACCCAAACAGCAACAAACCTCTTGGTCCTGTTTAGTAACTACTTCTAACTAGCTACAGAGAAGAGAGACAGGAGAGTACTGGAGAAGACAGGATAGCACAGGATAGGATAGTATAGGAGAAAAGACAAAGAGGAGGAGGAGGAGGAATAGAAAAAAAAAGAAGAGGAGTAAGAGAGAGAGAGAGAGACAAAGATTGTTCAATTTAGTTAAAGTTTAAAAAAAGGTAAATAAAAGTTAAGAGGCGCCATTCACCAGGTAAATAGCTTTGTCATCTTCACCTGTCTTGGAGTAGAAGAATAGGAGAGGAGACAGGTAAGAGAGGGAGGGGGGAGGGGAGAGAGGGAGGCAGGGAGGGAAGATAGAGAGGGAGAGGAGGAGGAAAGAATGAATGAAGGAAGAAAGGAAAGAAAGACAGGGAAACAAAAGGATCAAGCAGAGGAGAAACGTGAAGGTGAATGAATGAAAGACGTACAGAAGAGAGAGGAAGGAAAGGAAGAAAAAGGAAGAAAATGGTTTAAGACCAGAGAGGCGTGATGAAAATTGAATGAAAGAAGGAAATTATGAAAAAAAGAAAGGAAGAAGGAAAATTTTGAGAGAGAAGTGTGTAGAGAGTGAATAGGTGAAAGATTAAAGAGAGTGAAAAAAAACGAAGATGAAAAGAAAGACCACACGATTTAGAGAAAGAGAGAGAGAGAGAGAGAGAAGGGGAAAAAACGTAAATATTATGAATGCAAGTGAAACAATAAATAAGAAAACATAGAAAACACAAGGAGAGTAGAAAGAAGGAGTAAAAAAAAAAAAACGAATCACTAAGAAAACGAAATAAGAAAGAAGGAATAAGAGAGAAAAAACAAAAAATCAAATACGTAGGTTTTGTGAATTTGAAAGAAAGAAGGACGTTGGTAGAATAGAGGCAATGAATGAGGCAGGAAATGGGAGCAATAAACGAGAAATGAGGGATGTTTTCTTGCAACGGTAAACAGGCCATATTGCAGAGCTCGCCCCGTGTGAGAGAACCTGGAGCCTTTCTGTGCTGTTGTTAAATGAGGAATTGGGCGGAAGGAGTGTGCAGTAAGTCAAGCGTGAGTAAGGTGCTGTGTGTGACCTGAGAGTGGTGATTGTGGTGGTGGAGGATGTGATGGTAGTGGTGGTGGTAGTGGTGGTGGTGGTGTAATATATGATTGTGTTTCCTTGTGGTATGTGCTTCAGTGTTGCTATTGTTGTTGTTGTTGCTGTTATCTTGTCTTTTCTTCGTATTTCTCTCAACAACAACACGGAAGTAATGTGTTGATAAAATGACAGTAATGAAACTAACAACACTGACGACGGGAAATGTAGGTATAAACAAGTCTGCTTATTATGCAAATCAAGTCTTGCTAAACAGAGAAAAAAGTTACTCAATTCAAACCAGGAAACTCAAAAAAAAGACAACTCTTCAAAGAATACTAAAAAAACACGAACAACTTTCAAACTCTCACAGTTCAACCCTCAAGAAAGAAAGAAAAAAAGGAAAACGTACCCACTAATTTTATGTATTTATTCAGACATTATTAAAACGTAGAGGGTTTCAAAAATTACTTTACATTCCCTAGGTACAGCGACTCCCCCTTTGAAACCCCTTTATAGAAGAGCCAATGAGGTTAGGAATGTTTGATGGAAGAGTAATGAGGTTGACTAAGGAGGAGAAAGTACAAGGGCGGGAATGAGAGAGAGAGAAGAAAGAGAGAGAGAGAGAGAGAGAGAGAGAGAGAGAGAGAGAGAGAGAGAGAGAGAGAGAGAGAGAGAGAGAGAGAGAGAGAGAGAGAGAGAGGGAGAGAAAAAGGTTTAGTCTGATGAGATGGAGGAGGGAATGGAGGAAAGCGCTGTTGTTGAAAGAGGCTCTGAAGGAGACGAGGAGATGGAGAGATTGAGGGAAGGAGTCTTGGAGAGAATACTGGATTAAGGAAGAGTCAGTAATATGAGGGATGGCGGTGTGTGGGTAATGTGGAGACAGAGATGATGGATGCGTGAATGATAATGATGACTGATGAGAGAGAGAGAGAGAGAGAGAGAGAGAGAGAGAGAGAGAGAGAGAGAGAGAGAGAGAGAGAGAGAGAGAGAGAGAGAGAGAGAGAGAGAGAGAGAGAGAGAGAGAGAGAGAGAGAGAGAGAGAGACCAGCAGCGCCGCTGGACCCCCTGGAGCACCGCCGGGATGTTGCTGCGCTTGTGGTGTTCCACAAAACACAAATACAAGAAGTGTCGCACCTGGCAAGGCTGAGGCTCCCCCCTCGAGATGCTGTGAGAGGCACGAAAACGGTGCTCTCCAGCCTCGAGCAGGTCAAGGTGCCCAGGTCACGCGCCAGCCAACACCAGAGAACCTTTGTGTCAAGAGTCTCGCGCCTTTGGAACATATTCACCGCGACAGTGCCCTCAGTGCGTGAGATGTCAACACAGCGTATGAAAGTGGCGGCACACAGGTGGAAAGGGACACTCCCTACGCCACTGCTGGTGTAAACTGGCGCAAAGCAGGCTTTTTAGATAGAGCCACGAGAAAAAAAGTGGTTCTTTAAGCCAAGCGCAAGTATGCATAGACAATACACGAACATACCAACCATTTTTATGTACTACGTGGCATTGTGACTTTTTTATGTATACTTCGTGATGCTGTAAAGTTTAAATAAAAAGAGAGAGAGAGAGAGAGAGAAGAGAGAGAGAGAGAGAGAGAGAGAGAGAGAGAGAGAGAGAGAGAGAGAGAGAGAGAGAGAGAGAGAGAGAGAGAGAGAATTGATAGATATGCTTCGAAGTTTTACTCATGCTACAAATGTTTCACCTGTCTTTAGAGCTGAACGTTAATTAGCAGGAGTTGATGGACAGACTTGGAAGTTTTAGTAGACTGAACGAAATGCGCACGAAGGTTATAAGTTATTAATTGGTGGACAGGTAATTATTGGGTGTACGTATCCAGGTGTTTAGGTGATGAATTGTGATTGATTCTCGTGTAATTCCAGGTAAACGCGAGGAAAGGTATCGAATTAAGTATGTTAAGGTGCCTGAGGAAGTGTTCTTGTATTGAAAATCCACCGAAATACTTAGAAAATACTGAATACACGTGACAACTAGAATAGGAAGCCGAGAAATGAGTTGAAATATGAGTTGTTTATTTAAAGGATAGAGAAACATTTCCAGATAGTTAAAGAAAATGCTTCTTATAAAAAGTATTAACACTTTTAATATTGAGGCACATTTTTACCTTAAGATATGTGTGCGATTAGACCATTTTATTGATATTAAGAAGGGTCTATGGAGGTCAGAAGATTAATGGCCACAGTCTTCACTATTTTGATCCCCCACAGTTTTCTGAAGCTGTATAAAATCACCAAATAGTAAGCAGAATGAATATGGAAACGCGTCATGGTACTGAAGAGGTTAGGATTTAAGAGGAATGCAGTCATGAGACATATCTTAAATTACAAACAGACAGAAAAATACAAGATAACAATGAATAGCTATTAAAAAGAAGAAACAACAAATACAGAAGAATAAAACTCAAAAAGAACAAATCCTTATAGTGGAGGAGAGGACGGAAGTATGAAGAAATAAGGGGAAGGAAAGGAATGTGGGAGCAAACCTTGTATGGAGGAGGGAGGAAGGAAGGAAGGAAGGCACGCAGTGAAGGAGATGAAAATATGGACCTGGGGAGACGTGGAGAACAATTTATATCTTGTAGGAGGGCGCGGCGGAAGAAAGAATGAAGGGGGAGGGAGATGGAAGCGAAAATATAGATATGAATTGACTGAGAAAGAAAGGAGCGATGCGTAGGAGGGGGAAGAAGTGAGCTGGAAAGAAAGATGAAAGTAAAGAACAAGAAAGATGAAAGTCAGAGATTCAAATGAAGTGTTTATGAAGTAACTCTGAAAAATAGAAAGGAAAGAAGAATATGCGAGACTAATGAAAGAGATTGAAATAAGAAAGATGTGAATACGTAAGTGATTTGATTGAAATATTTATAAACTAGAGGAAATTAAAACCAGAAAGATACATTTATTTTTTTTCTGTGATTAAACGAAAGAACTTAAAAGAAAATGGTATACGAGTGGAGAAGGAAGCAACGAGAGGGAAAAAGAATGAAGGAGGAGAGGTAAAGACTGGAAGGAACGAATTTAAGTGTTTACAAGTTAACTGAGAAAGAAACTGGAAATGAGGAAATGCGTGGGAGGAAAAAGAAGCGACATGGAAAAAAGAAGATGAGAGTAAAGAAGGAAAAGGAAGGTTGAAGCTAATTAATTTCAGTATTTTGACTTTCTACTTGTTTATCCTTTGGAACAGAAAAAAATATTGAGTACTTTTCCTTACCTTTTTTGTTCCCTTAGGCAATCTTCTTCACTCATCAAAATACAGAAAGAAGAAGAAAAAAAAAAAGAACATCAGGTAGGAGAGAAAGAGGAGATAATACGAAAAAAAATAAAGTGAAGATGAAAGAATGGAAAAAAAATAGTAAATAAAAGAGAAAGAATAGATAGAATAAAAACAGACAAAGGCAAGAAGCATCAAAATATAGAAATAAGAAAAAAAAAGAACATCAGTTAGAAGAGAAAGAGGAAATAATACGATAAAAAATAAAGATGAAAGAATGGAAAAAAGGCAAATGAAAGAGGAAGAATAGATAAAATAAAAACAGACAAAAGGAAAGAAGCAGCAGGTAGGAGAGACACAGGTGACAAGGGGAAAGAGTAGAGGACTGAAGGCGAGAAGGAGTGGAAGATGAAGGTTAGTGAGGAAGGAGAGGAGATTGAGAAACACCTGGTCACTTGACGGGCTGCAATTCTTGGACCTTTCAATCTGCATGTAAAGCGTTCTCTAACCACGGCTTGTTAGGACTTGTGGTGTGACGGTGGGAAGGAGGAGGAGGAGGAGGAGGAGGAGGAGGAGGAGGAGGAGGAGGAGGAGGAGGAGGAGGAGGAAGAAGAAGAAGAAGAAGAAGAAGAAGAAGAAGAAGAAGAAGAAGAAGAAGAAGAAGAAGAAGAAGAAGAAGAAGAAGAAGAAGAAGAAGAAGAAGAAGAAGAAGAAGAAGAAGAAGAAGAAGAAGAAGAAGAAGAAGAAGAAGAAGAAGAAGAAGAAGAAGAAGAAGAAGAAGAAGAAGAAGAAGAAGAAGAAGAAGAAAAAGGAAAAGAAGAAGAAAAGAAGAAGAAGAAGGAGAAGAAGAAGAAGAAGAAGAGGAGGAGGAGGAGGAGGAGGAGGAGGAGGAGGAGGAGGAGGAGAGAAGAAGAAGAAGAAGAAGAAGAAGAAGAAGAAGAAGAAGAAGAAGAAGAAGAAGAAGAAGAAGAAGAAGAAGAAGATGAGGAGGAGGAGGACGAGGAGGAGGAGGAGGAGGAGAAGGAGGAGAATTGTAATGATGTGAGAGCAAAGCAGGGGAACGTTTCAAATTACGGAGGTGAGATTGAAGACGGATAGGAGATAAACAACCGAAAAAGGGAAAAATATGTGCAAAAAAACAACGATAAACAGCGAAAAATCATACGAAAAAGGAATAAAAGATAGAAAACAATTCGACCTATGGGAAAATCAAAGAAAAGAGGGAAATGACGCTGAGGAAAAAATATAAGAGGAAAAAGAAAAACAGAGCATAACCAGTGAAAAATCAAAGAAGAGAATGAAATACCACAAGTTCGAAGCCATTTAAGTCATTCAGTATCGGAACTCTTTTCTACTTTGAGTTTGAGTACGATTAATGGACTTTATTTACATCAGGAAGGGTCTGTGGAGGTCAGAAGATTATTAGCCAGAATCTTCACAATTTTATGCTGAAGATGTATAAAATCACCAAATATTAAGCAGAATAGATAAGAAAACATGCCATGGTGCTGAAGTCAATTTTAAGAGACTTTTTGGACTCTAGTCGGACTGCATGTGGCGACAGTCCTCTGGTTCGTATCTTTAAACAATTTTGCTCCACATTTTTTCATTTTTATACGCGCTGGTGGAAGCAATTTGGGATTTGAAGCGTATTTCCATGATTCCACTGACGGTTGAACGTGTACCCTCCATCATCAGTGGGAAGAAACACACGTGACAAATGGACTCTTATTTATTTAGCCTTTAAAAAATTATTCTTATTAGAGTCAAATATTAAAAAAAAAAATGATACAGTTTGATTGCTAGGTGATCTATGTGTATTTTCAAAGCCTGCATATATCATTTGCAATATACCCAAGATTTTTTTACAGTTACTATTAATAATGAAGAATCTTTCCTTAACCACTTTACTCTTTTGAAAGGCTGCAGAAAGTATTGGTCTGTTTAGCTGAAATCTTACCATTGTAAACTGAATCTTTATTAAACCGCTACTGAAAATCATAACAACTACAACAAAATGCCAACAAAAACCAGCAACAACACCTTATAAAAAAGAATCTATGACGAACTACCACTGAAAAGAAAAAAATGAAATGAAAACATCTTTGAAAATAAACTCCACAAATAGAAAAAAAAGAAAAAACATAACAATCTATTCAAAAGTAGTGGGGTTTGTTGCATAAATATTTCAAGATACGCGGCCTAATCCAGCGAGCCGTGCCAGTCCTCTTATCAGTGCCAGTCAAGGGGCTCTCAGTGGAGTTTCTGAAGGGCGCCGCGATGAACAATACAGATTCTGACGCGCCCACCGCCCACACACCGCCCGGACACGAAGGAAGAGGTGGTGGTGAAGTCAAAAGCCGGGAAATGAAGGAAGATAGTAGAGAGAGAGAGAGAGAGAGAGAGAGAGAGAGAGAGAGAGGATTGAATGATTGACTGTATTTCTACGTATTCTCTCTCTCTCTCTCTCTCTCTCTCTCTCTCTCTCTCTCTCTCTCTCTCTCTCTCTCTCTCTCTCTCAACCTTGAATATTTTGTCACTGGGAGATTGCTGGCTGGCAGAAAAAAAAGGGAGAAAAAAAGAGGAACAAAAAAAAAGGTAGAAATGCTCTGTCCGAAAAAAAAGGAGAAAAAAAGACGATAAAAAAAGGAAAAAGAAACATTGGCACGTGGCATTCAGATAAAAGCAAAATAGAAATTTGTGCAGCGTGACTGAGAGAGAGAGAGAGAGAGAGAGAGAGAGAGAGAGGACTTTCATATCACGACTTGCATTAAAACCACTACTGAAACCACCATGTAGATACTTAATGCTGGCATCCTCACTCACTCCACTCGTCTGCTCCCAAATGATAAGAGGAAAAGCTGCGGCCGTAGAAAAACAAAGGGAAACAAAGAGGAAAAGTAAGAGAAACTACACCACTCGACCGCTGCACTGGACAATGATGTAGTGGTGATGAGGGGAAAACTTTTACTAATATTACCTTTTTTTCTCTCTCTCTCTCTCTCTCTCTGTGTGTGTCTCTCATGGTCTGGGTCTCTGTCTCTCGCTATCATGATGGTCATTTGTATTAGGGAAGTTAGCGTGGCAGGGATGGGATAGAGGAGGACGAGGACACGTGTGAGGATGAAGTAGGTAGGCGGTTGTAATGAAGTAGAAGGTAAAAATAGAACATCATCAAGAACCTCTCGAAAAACATCACCAAGAGTCAAAGAATGAGAAGAAAGGGTAAAAAGAAAAATACGTGAATGAAAGGATGAAAGGAAATAGAGAGAGAAAATGGGAGAGAAGGAAGGAGAAAGAAAGATAGCAAGGAAGTGGAGGAAGTCAAATGGAGAGATAGAAGGAAAAATAGACTTCATTTTGGACTTATTTCTGGACGAAGGGAGAAGAAAAAGAAAGGAGGAAATCTTACGGAAAAGGAGAGAAGAAAGTGGGAGGAACTTACTGTATAAGAGAGAAGTAATAATGTTACTCGAGAAAACTTCATTGGGTATTGTCTCAGAGCGAAGGGAAGAGAGGAAGGGAAAAGGGAAAATCTTACGCACAGGAAGGAAAGAAGAATATAGAGGGAATTCAGAAGTAATACAATATCACACTTTATAAGAGAGGGAAGGGAAAGGATCATACTTTATTAGGTAAGGAAGGGTGAGAAAAATATTGGGAGAAGCAAATTATACTTGTAAGAGAACCAAGGGAGAGGAAACTGTACCTACAGAAAAGGGAGAGGGAAACTGCTAATAAGAGAGAAAGGAAAGAAAACCACACTCTTAACAAAGAAAGAGAGAGAAAAAAAAAAGAAAGAGAGGAGATATAAGATATTTCATGTTAAAAAAGTTAAAGGAGAGGAAAATAAAACCTCCTATCTTCACTTGCTATCCTATCGTCTTTATTTATTATTGTCTATTACTCTCTTTTGTGTTTTTTTTCTCCTTTTTTTGTGCCATATTTCTCATTGACAGCCATATGTATTTTATTTTCTATGTAAGAGGTTACTGACCCAGAGCAACAAAAAAGAGCGGAAGAAAAAGATCCTCTGGAATGCAAGACCTCAAAAAGAAGTAAAAATGAACATTCAGATTTCGAGAACATGTGTCTTACCTTCCCACACATTTCTGACAACAATTAGGTCTTTCAGAGTAATATAGTCAAGCAATTCGAGACCTAAATACCATTATTACCCTTTACAGTCGTCTAATAGAATAAATACCAGATAGATTACTTAGTTGGCAGTCATTTAGATCACAGGTGCGCTCACATGTCATAGTAATATAGTCACACAAACCAAGACCTGAAAATCGTTATTACCTTTTGCAATCCTATAATAGAATAAACATTAGGTAGATTGATTATTTGGCAGTCATTTAGATCACAGGTGCGCTTGATCTCAGCCTTCCACACCTAGGAGCCGCGTGACACTTCGCCTCTGAGCAGACTCCATAAAAAACGAACCTGAACTGCCAATTAAGCACCTGAGGGGTCAAAAAAGGTGCCTCACTTTTATCACGGCCCTTGTAGACTCACCACACACACACCTAGACGCCACGTATACTAAAAAAAAAGAAACACACTCAAGATAAGGAGTAAAAACACCATAAAACCGATGTAAAAGCACCACAAACGCCATAATGATCCATATCTTCACATTTATCACCATCTACCATAGCTCAGAAGAGAGGAAGAGAGTGTGAGAGAGGGAATAAAGAAGCTTGAGGGAGAGAGGTTGTGTGAGAGGAAAGAAGAGTGGACAAGAGAAGGAATGGAGGAAGGAGGGAAGTTCTTCTGGTTATAAGGAGAAGGGGACTGGAGGAAAGAAGGAAGGGGGGGAAGGGATGAATCAGCATTCCTCCACCATCTTATCGCAGTTGGAGGGAAGGGAGGAGAGGGAAGAGGAGGAAAGGAGGAAGGTAATAATGTCGGCATTTTATACAATATTTTTTTTACTTCACAGATTCTCAGAGTTTTCCTCGTGTAGGGGAGGAGGAAAAATGACAGGATGGAGAGGAAAAGAAGGAGAATAAAAGATGTAAAAGGGAAAAAATGGACAAGAAAAGGAAGGACTAGATACTTACGTGTACTGTTACGTGGAGTTCATGATGAGGGAGGATGGAAAAAATATAGAAAGAGAAATAAAGAAAGGAAAAAAACAGGAAATAACTATACGAAAAGAATGAACAGGAAGAGGAAGAAGTACACGCATAAGTTATTAATAAAAAAAAATCATAGTAGAAGACATAAGGAAGAAGTAAAAAAAAAAAGGAAAGTGAAGTAGAAAAGAAAGAAAACTGATATAAAGAAAAGGAGAAAAAGAGAGATTTCAAAGGAAGAATACGATAAAAAAAGAAAAACCAAAATAGAAACGAGAAAGAAAATATAAAGAAAAGGAGAAAAGAGACAACAGTAACTAGGAAATAAAAAAAGAAAAGAACGAAAATGAAAAGAAAACATAACAAAAATAGAAGAAAAATTTTGTAACTGTAATATAGAAAAAATAGAGACAGAGAGAGAGAGAGAGAGAGAGAGAGAGAGAGAGAGAGAGAGAGAGAGAGAGAGAGAGAGAGAGAGAAAGCTGTACTGTTTCTGAATGGCGGTGCTAACGGCTGTGTGGAGGGAAAGGAGTAGGAAGAGGAACTGGGAAAACGAGGCGAAAAAGGGGAAGTGGAGGATGAGGGGAAACTTATGCTACATCTAAGCGTTCGTAGCTTGGTCGTTTGAGGGGAAAAAAAATGTATACTTTTTCCTCGTATTCATCGTGTGTATCTTGGTGTATATATTTCCCATCGCCATATATGTAACGTGTGTGTTTGTGTATGAGAGAGAGAAGAGAGAGAGAGAGAGAGAGAGAGAGAGAGAGAGAGAGAGAGAGAGACTTATTATTAAAGAAAGGAGAGAAAGGTATACAAAGACATAGGAGTAAAAGGAGAAAAAGGATGAAAGAAAGAGAGAGGGGGCGAAGAAAGAAAGGAAGGGAATGGGATGGCAGGAAAGTATACCAGCAAGAGGAAGCTAAAAAGAAGAGGGAATAATAGAAGAAATAAAAGAGAAAGGAAGAAACAGAAAGATGCAGAGGAGTAAAAAACTTTAAAAATGTAAAAAAAGAAAAGAAGAATAGAAGGATAGGGAATGGCATAGAAAACCGGAAAATAAGTGAAAAAAGACAGAGAGAGAGGTTGAGAGAAAAAGAGAAAGAGAGAGAGACCGGGGGAGAAACGAAGACACAAAAACACAAAATAACAAAGATATAGTAAAAAATATAAAAAAAACACAGTAAATCAAACGTTCTCCTTGTCCAGTATATCCTTATTATTTTCGTTCCCTTCGACCATTTTCTTTCCTACCCTTGTGTATTTCCTTGTTATTGTGTGTCGCCCTCCACCGCCTGAAACCGCCCGTGTATTTGTGCTGAGGCGCGTGTGAGGGAGACGAGGGCCCGGCTGTCTCCTTCCCCGGGATTGTCTGGCCGGGCGTCTGGGATGAAAAGGATGTCAAGGATATGAACGCTGTGATGGATATTCCACTTTATAGTTCATTATAATAGCGCGTCTTCATTATGTTGATTCCTACCCATTCGGAGAGAGAGAGAGAGAGAGAGAGAGAGAGAGAGAGAGAGAGAGAGAGAGAGAGAGAGAGAGAGAGAGAGAGAGAGAGAGAGAGAGAGAGAGAGAGAGAGAGAGAGAGAGAGAGAGAGAGAGAGAGAGAGAGAGAGAGAGAGAGAGAGAGAGAGAGGGAGTTTAAATTATCTTGTCGGGATTGGAGGAGAATGTTGGTATAATTTCCTCAGTTCTAAGTCTCTCCTCTCGTGATGCTGATTATCCTTCGCTCAAAGAGAAAGATTTAGGTTCTTATTTGTTGTTTTCATTTGTTTTTTTGTGCCTCAGCAAATGAAAGTGGGTGGTTATTTTGGTTTTGTGTAAGCCTCGGATGGAAACTAGACCTTCAAACACTATTATCTTTGCTTCTTTGATCTTGTAATGCTGTTTTGCTTTTGTGGTTTCTTTTGTTTTCTTTCACTGTGAATATCAGACTTGTTATTTCATTAGAACCTTGGACAGTGGCGGCCTAAAGGAAAATTGATCGTAAAAACATATAATGATATCAAATAGAAATAAAAAAAAAGTAATTGTACAAGCCTTAATTAACAACTTTTCTACTGAGCTTCACCCCGCCCCCCCCCTCCAAAAAAAAAAAAAAAGGATATTCCACTAAGACAGATTGTATTAGAGTTAGAATAGAGTAGAAGACAATTTGATGGAATGTAAATAAAAAAAGGAGGCACTGTAAGATGTGAACTAATTCTCTCATTTATTTCTGCTGTTTTTTTAACTAATTGAAATCTTGCAACACATAATTTTCATTCAACTTAATCATTTCAGTACTGAGACGCTTTTTTACCATGAGTTTTAGGTGTCGTTAGACCATTTTATTTACATGAGGAAGAATTTATGAAGGTCAAAAGATTAATGGCCACACTCTTCACTATTTTTAATCGCCACATGAGTCTTTGAATCTGTATATTACCAAATGGTAACCAGAAGGAATGTGGAAGCGCTTCATGGTACTGAAGGATTAATCATTCATAGCGAAAAAGGAGTTAAACTGAACATAAAAACACGTGGTACAGTGGAACCATGCGTGCTTTGGGATCCGAGGGGTCTCCAAGCGTACGGGTTCGAATCCTGTCTACGGTCCGAGTGTAGGTCGGGCTTCCTCACTCAGGGCAATGGTTTCCAAGCGGTTGGGCTTTGAGATAGAAGGTACCCCAAAAAGTATCTCTTTCAGCCCATAAATTCCCGTGAAAAGCCCACATGGTATAAATAAAAAAGAAGACACATTTAACTCCTTCAGTACTGGGATTCATTTCTACTTTGAGGTGTGGGTCTGATTTTATTGGTATTAGGAAGGGTCTCTGGAGATCAGAAGATTAATGGGCAGGGTCTTCATTATTTTATTTCCCCACATAATTTTCTGAAGCTGTATAGAAAATAGAATGAATAGGATGAATATGAAAACGCGTCATGGTACTGAAGGGTTTAAGATCAATTTAAACCAAAAACAAAACAAAAAATACAAGAAAAAATGAGAAACAATAATTTTGAGCTAGAAAAGATACAAAAAAAAAATACTAGACCACATTTCTTATTTGCGTCTTTAGAATATTGGGACAAAAAATATAGTGGAAATATGGGGAAAGTAAATATGGGCTTCCTTCCACCTCAGGTATCGCTGGTATACAATGATTCCACCTCAGTGAGTTTGAATACGAAGTAGACTGGAATAATGAGTTTCTTAAGGACATTTTTTTTTTCCATCAGCAAACATTACCATATAGATCATGTTTATGTAAGAATGAACTCCCCTATGCCCGTTCTGCGGTTGATGCTGACGTTCTTTTTTATAGTAGTAGTAGTAGTAGTAAAAGTAGTAGTGTTTCTATTCCTCCTCCTTCTCTTTTCCATCCTCCTTCTGTGATAGTAGTAGTAGTAGTAGTAAAAGTAGTAGTGTTTCTATTCCTCCTCCTTCTCTTTTCCATCCTCCTTCTGTGATAGTAGTAGTAGTAGTAGTAAAAGTAGTAGTGTTTCTATTCCTCCTCCTTCTCTTTTCCATCCTCCTTCTGTGATAGTGGTAGTAGTAGTAGTAGTAGTAGTAATAGTAGTAGTGTTTTTTTTCCTCTCCTTTCTATTTTTCCATCTCCTGTAATAGTGGTAGTAGTAGTAGTAATATTAGTAGTGGTTTCTTTTCTCCCCCTCCTCTGATAGTGAGGTAGTAGTAATAATAGTAGTAATGTTTTTTTCCTTCCTCTCCTTCCTCTCCTCCTCTTCCTTCTCCTACACTTCTATGTATCACTCACTCCCACTCTCTCAAAATGTATATTGTTGTGACCTAATATTACTAACATTTCAATATACAACTTCATCAGTGTGGGTGTTAGTGTCTGGGTGGTTCCGAGAAGCTGAGTGTTGGTGAATCAGTGTATCATGTATCTATTTATACCTTCGACGTATTACTTTTCACCTGAATGGGAATGAAAGCAGAAAGCAAGGTATTAGTCACAAACCTTCACAGCACAAGGTAATTATGGTGTAAATATTCTCACGTATATTCCGCAGACTTATATTTGTGTCTGCGATGATTGAACAGTGTTATATTTTTTTATGTATTACGGGGAAGCTGGCCAAGGACAACAAAAAATGATTAAAAAATGTCCTACTTAATTTCTAGTCCCCTTGCAGGTCCGAAGGAGTTAAACGAAAGAAAGGGATAAATGTCTTGAAACCTCCTTTTAAATCAAGTCATAGGGAGTTGGAAATACAGAAACAGGTAGAGAGTTCCTTCAGGTAATAAATCATCTCCTGCAAAGGCATATAAAAGAACTTCCACGAAATCTGTCATCTTGAGGGTTTCGTATTAATCTTAGCTTCTGCAGGGATAGCTATATTTACACTAGCAATAACAGTAGTGGTTTCTTTCCACCACTTCCTCTTTTTCCTCCTCTTCCTCTTTTTTTCCTCCACCTTCTCTTTTTCCTCCTTCTCCTCTTTTTCCTCCTCCTCTTTTTCCTCCTGCTCTTCATTCTCTCAATAGTGGTTTCTTTCCTCCACCTCCTTCTTTTCCTCCTCCTCTTTTTCCTCCTCCTCTTTTTGCCAGTAGTGGTTTCTTTCCTCCATCTCCTCTTTTTCCTCCTCCTCCTCTTTTTCCTTCTCTTTTTGCCAGTAGTGATTTCTTTCCTCCACCTCCTTCTTTTCCTCCTCCTTCTATTTTTCCTCCTCCTCTTCTTCCTCTCAGTAGTGATTTCTTTCCTCCACCTTTTTCCTCCTCCTCTTTCTCTTCTCTCTACTAGTGTGTCATGATAATTACATTGACAACTCGCTTTCAGAATAGATAAATAGAAGGTTTCATAAAACACAGAGGAAAAAAAACACAGCAAAGAAAAGCCAGCATCGAAAAAAGAAATAGAATAAAGTAAACTAGAGAGAAGGAAAATAACAGAGTGAAAAAAAAATTAAAGAAAGGAAAGACATAAAAGGGAAGAAAGATGTATAGATTAAGTAAGAAAATGGAGAAACATAAGAGAGAGAGAGAGAGAGAGAGAGAGAGAGAGAGAGTAAAGTTAGTCCCCATAATTATGATAGTGCCGGAATGTCTAGTGGCGAAATCAAGAACGCAATGATAAAACTAACGTGGGAATCACTCATAATGTATTTTGAATCCCCCACTCTCTCTCTCTCTCTCTCTCTCTCTCTCTCTCTCTCTCTCTCTCTCTCTCTCTCTCTCTCTCTCTCTCTCTCTGCCAATCGTTACTCACCTGTCAATCAAACCGTCTCCGTTCGTCAGGTATTCATCAGGCAGTATAGGAGACAGATCAAGTCTTTTTGTCTTTCTTCCTATTTTTCACCCGACTCTTACATAACGCCCTCCCGAGGTTTCCATTTTCTGTTATACAACGTGGCACCCATTTTCTTTATCTTTTGTCTCGCTTTTTTTTTTTTTATATGTTGACACACCACTATATCATTTCATTGTTTTTTTGTCTCACACTTTCCGTGCCCTAAAGTAGCTTCCCTTCCATTCCTCCATTGTTCTTTGTTACTTTGTTGTTTTTTTTTTTTTTTTCTTCCCAAGTTCCGTCTCATTCAGTCCCTCAGGAGCCATTTCCACTCTTGTTGTCTCCGGTATTCACTTTACAACCTCGTTTCGCTGTTTTTTTTTTTTTTATTCTATTGTTCATTCCTTCCTTCATTCGTTTTCCTTCACTCAATACGTTTCTTTTACTTCGCTTTACTCAATTTTCTTTTATTTCTCTTTCGTTTATTTATTTTTTCTTGATTTTCTCTTAATTTCTCAGTCGTCCCTGTTTCATTCAGTTTCCTTGCTCCACTTTTTTTTTTCCTATTTCTTTTAATTCATTTTTATTTTTATTTAATTTCTGTTTATCATTCCTTTCTTCACTGGTCTTTTTGTTTCCTTTGCTTTAATTTCCGTTCTTGAGTTTCCTTGCTTCTCTCTCTTCATTCACTTTCCTTGCACCAGTCTTTTATTATTTTTCTAACTCCTTTTCTTCCTTCAGTCCTACCTACTAAGTCCCTCGCTTTAATTTATCGTCCGTTCCGTAGCACTATCTTTCTCCCACAGACTCACTATCCACAACACTCAGTAGACCCACAAGACACCCACAGCACCACAAGACACCCACAGCACCACAAGACACCCACAGCACCACAACACACCACAGCACCACAACACACCCACAGCACCACAACACATCCACAGCTGGTCTCTCTAAGCTCACTTTTTCACTACTTTTGTCACTGTGTTCTTTTAATTAAGTAAGTATTCTTGTGTTCTACCTCGTCAAGTCCTTCCTTCAGTCGCTCTCAGATTAACTCCAGCTGTCTGTACCCGAGTCCTTCTCAGAATCTCACTCTCCCACTTATCTCTCCTGCTTCCATCTCTTCACTGGCTTCAACACTGTCTTTTTAACCAGGTCCAGTCTCTTCCAGTTTCTCGTAAATTTGGTGTCTGTTTTCACTTCAGTCTCTCTTGCTACGTTTCTATTTTTTTTTTCTAATTGTGTTACGGTTTTTTTTTCATTCCTTTGTGTTGGTTTTCTATTCATCTTTTTTATTCAAGTTCTTACGTATCTGAGTCTTATCATGATTCTATTTTTTTCACCAGTTTCAACACCATGTCATTAAAATCTCGCTAGTCTCCCCAGTTCCTTCTAAATCTCTTTTGTCTATCTACATACTTATATATCTATCTGTCTATCTATCTATCTATTTATCTATATTTTATGTCTATCTATCTGTCTGTCTGTCTTTCTACGTATATATCTTTTCCGTCTGTCTTTCCTCCTGTCTGCTTTCCGTTTGTCATTCTCCTTCTCTCTTTACTCCTCTTCTATCTTCCTGTCTTTCCTTCTCTCTCCTTCCCCTCTGTCTTCCCGCCTCCTCTCCGCTAGTTATCTCTAGGACACACTCGTCTTCGCCGCCTCCTCTCCCCATCAGTCATCACTCTTTAATCCCCCATCAGAGTTAATCAGTCACTGGACCTGAACTGTTTAATCAAGCACTTGACTAACTCTGGACGCTAATGTTGCCGCTCAGAGGAAATAAATCGTGGAGAAAGCGAAAGGAAATGTTGGAAATGTTTAAAAATACTGTTCCTTTCCTTTAAGATTTGAGTTTTCTTGGTTTCTCATTTTAATTCCTTCAGCACCATTACGCGTTTTCATATTCATTATACTTACGATTTGATGATTTTAAACAGCTTCAGAAAGTATGTGGGGGTTAAAATAGTGAAATCTCTGGCCATAAATCTTCTGACCTGATAGACCCTTCTTAATGTCAAAAAAATCGTCTAATTATACCCAAAACTCAAGCTAGAAATGCGTTAAGTTGAAGAAATAGTGAAGGTAATATGTGTGTAGTTTTTCTTTGATGTCTCTTTCTTTTTTTTTTTGTCGTTTTTTCTCTATTTTCTCTTCTTTCATGTCTCCCTCCCTCCATTTTTCTTCTTGGCTCCCTCCGTCTCTCTCTCTCTCTCTCCATATTCCTTCAGTGTTCCTCTCTCCTCTCCTTTCTCTTCCTTACTTTTTTTCCTTTCTCTCTCTCCTCCATTCTTGTCTTCCTTCCTCCTTGTGTCTTCCATTCGTTCTCAGTAACCCTTCCTCTTCTTATTCCTCCCCTCTTCTCTTCCTTCCTCACTTTCCGTTCCCTTCTCTCCTCTTCTGTTCTTTCCTCCCATTGTCTTTCTCATATTGTCCTTTTTTTCACTCCCATTATATCCTCCTCCTCCTCCTCCTCCTCCTCCTCCTCCTCCTCCTCCTCCTCCTCCCTCAGGTTATTGTCGTTCGATACCTTTATTGTGGTGTCAGGTAAGTCTTTATTACCTGCCAGGTGTGGTTCATCTTGCTCGCCTCTCCTTCGTCTTCTTCCTTCTCCTTCTTTCATCTCCTCCATTTTTCTTTCCGTCGCTCACTTCGTAAACTTTAATGCTATTCTTTTTTCGTTTTTATTACTGCATCTTATATTATTCTTCCTTTCGCTATTTTTTTTTTCTTTTTGTATATTTTTTAGCATTTTTTTGTGTTTTTTTGATATTTTTTTGGTGAATCTTCCTTTTCTTTTAGTTTATTTTATATTCTCTTCAAGATTTTATGTATCTATCATCTTTTTCATTGAGTTTTCATCTTTTTATCTTCATTTTTTTATATTTTCTCAAGCATTGTCCATCTCTTCCTTTCTTTATCACATTCTTTTATATTCCTTTTATATATTCTTCTATCTATCTTTTATATACCAATCGCATTTTCCTTCTTCATATTCTCATCTTTACATTTTCTCCATTCTTTTTAATAATGCGGTTTATTTCTTTTTCTCTTTCTCCTCTCTTCGTGTTCAAGTCTCCTTCCTTAACGTTTCCTTATCTCCACCAATCGCATTTCCATTCTTCATATTCTCATCTTTACATTTTCTTCATCTTTTTTTTATAATCCTGTCTCTTTCTTTTCCTTTTTACTTTCTCCTCTCTTCGTGTTCAAGTCTCCTTCCTTACATTTCTTTTCCTCTCTTTTCTCCTTCTCCCTTCAGGTACTTCTCCAGTATTTCCTCCTCTTTGTTACATTTTTATCTCCCCCAAAACAGGCCATTTCTTCCATCCCTTCGATTAAAGTTTCCTCCTTCCCTGTTATCTTTACGTCTTTCTCCCTCACTTCTTCACTTGCCGCTAGAGAGAGAGAGAGAGAGAGAGAGAGAGAGAGAGAGAGAGAGAGAGAGAGAGAGAGAGAGAGAGAGAGAGAGAGAGAGAGAGAGAGAGAGAGAGAATAATGAAGAGGGAAGAAAGGAAAGGAAAAAATGTAGGTAATGATAGCAAGAAAAGCAATGAACAAAAATGAAAGAGTGCTACAGAGAGAGAGAGAGAGAGAGAGAGAGAGAGAGAGAGAGAGAGAGAGAGAGAGAGAGAGAGAGAGAGAGAGGGGAGAATGTGAGGCTCTAAGTTACAATGGCAAGTGCAGAACGCGGCAGGATAGATCGCCCAGCTCTCTCATCCGTTGTTATGGGCCTTTAGCGGCGCTGCCAGAGAGAGAGAGAGAGAGAGAGAGAGAGAGAGAGAGAGAGAGAGAGGGAGAGGGAATTGGCTGTCCATCTATTTCTTGTTTTTGTTTCTCTCTTTTCAGGGATTTACGTTTACAGAGATGTTGGTAAAGTGACAGTCTCTCTCTCTCTCTCTCTCTCTCTCTCTCTCTCTCTCTCTCTCTCTCTCTCTCTCTCTCTCTCTCTCTCTCTCTCTCTCTCTCTCTCTCTCTCTCTCTCTCTCTCTCTCTCTCTCTCTCTCTCTCTCTCTCTCTCTCTCTCTCTCTCTCTCTCTCTCTCTCTCTCTCTCTCTCTCTCTCTTCTCCTCTCTCTCTCCTCTCTATCTTTCTTTCTTAATATTCTCCCTGTCTCACTTTCCTTCCTACATTCTTTCTCTCTTCCTACTTCTCCTCCTCCTCCTCCTCCTCCTCCTCCTCCTCCTCCTCCTCCTCCTCCTCCTCCTCCTCCTCCTCCTCCTCCTCCTTTCCTTCATTTCTCCTTTCCTCTCCATATACTTCTGCTAAGCTTCCATCCTGAATTTTCTTCCTACCTTCCTTCCTGTCTTCTTTTACCTACTTCTCTCCATGCCTCATTTCTTCTCTCCTATCTCCTCTTTTCATTCTTTTAATTTTTCACTTTTTTTACTTTTTTCCCTTAGTTTTTTTCTTTCCTTTGCATTTTTCTTGAGTACTTTATTTTTATTTCCTCTTGTGTCTTCCTTCATCTCGGTTTTCTTCGTTATGTTTCCTCCGTTTTATCCTTCCTTCTCTCCTTTTGTCTTTTCATCAATTCTCTCATCTCTTCCTTCCTCTCATCTTCCCTCTCTTCCTTGCTAATCCCACATCTTCCTTCCGTCCTTCCTTCCATCCTTCCTTCCTTCCTTCCTTCCTTCCTCCTTTCATCCCTCTTTCAGTTTTCCTCTTATCTCTTCTCTCTCCTCTTCATCTTTGTTCTCTCTCTACTTTTTTCTCATATCTTTCCCCTCTCCATCTTTAGTTTATTTACTTCTTTCCTTCCTTCCTTCTTTCCTCCCTTCCTTTCTCAAGTTCTTGGTTGTTCTTTCTTCTTCCCATTCTTCTCTCTCCTTTAGTCTCCCTTCCTTCATATTATTCCCTCCGCTTTGATCCCTTCTCTTACCTTTCTCCGCTCCTCTCTTTCGTCTTCTCATCTCTTCTTCCTTACCCTTTCATCCACCCTTTCCTTCGCTCTTCCTTTCATTTGCTTTGCCTTCACCAACTAATTTTTTATCCTTTCCTTCCTTTTGCTCGTCGTTTTTTGCTTGTCTTTGAAATTCTCCTATTCTTGTGTATTCGCGTCTTTCAATTCTCTTCTCCTCATCTCTCCTCTTATTCATTCTTTTATTTGCCTTCGATTATCTGTTTTTCATCACATTTTTCCTTTCCAACATCCCTTCCTGCTTTTCTTTATCTCCTTACCTTCGCTTCTTATCCTCTTATTTGTTCATCCTATAATTTCCCTAGTCTATTTTTCTTATAGCCTTCGTTCCTTCCATCCCAAATCGCCAACGGCAACAAAAGATTAAAAAAGGCCCACTTGAAATGCCAGTTCCCTTAAAGATTGATACAGAATTAGGTAAAAGTCAAGAACAAATGTCTCGTCGATCTGCATTCACCTCTTATCCTCCTGTGTTCGCTCCTGTCTTTCCTGTCTTACGCTCTCATCTGCTCTGTCCCGCTGCTCTCCGCTCTCTTTGCCCATCAGTCACGAAAGTTGAGTCGCCTTCAGAATCACACGGGTGCCCTCTCGTGTCCCTCAGTGGCTCTCCGCTTGTAATTGTGTTAGGGAGTTGCTCTTGGTCCTAGGAAGAGTGAGAGAGACACTGTGTGTGTTCATCTCCTGGACGTGAGGCACCGCGGCCGTGAACAAGAGAGACGCGTCCTGGAAGTTTGATTGGGTTAGAAAGAGAATGTTCCAGTGAATCTCTCTGAGGTGGTAGTGCAGCATCTAGTCTCCTTCTGTGTGTGGCGGCACAGGACATCCAGAGAGAGCTGCGTATTCAAGGTGGGGCCGCACCTGTGCCTTGTACAGCAGCAGTCTCCCCTTCCTGTCGAGGAAACTGGCGATCCTTCTGAGAGCGGAGATCCTGTGAGAGGCTTTCTTGGCAATGGTTTTGACATGCCTGTCAAACCTCAGCCCTCGATCCACCTCCACTCCAAGTATCTTGACGTCATCTTGGAGTGGGAGAGCAGCAGCGCCAAAGACAACTTTCCTGCCATTGCTGCCGTGGCGGCTGGGGACCGAGAGACAACCATTGCTTGTGTCTTCTCCGGCGCGAATGTCACTTGCCAGCGAGCACCCCACTCCTTTATCACTCGTAGCTGCTGATTGATGGCCTCAGCAGCCCGCCCACTGTCCTGGCGTGGATAGGTATAGGAGAGGGTGCAGTCATCAGCATAGGCCATGACTCCTGGCAGTAGCTGGAGAAGATCATCCACGTAGATATTCCACAGGAGTGGGCCAAGAATTGAACCCTGTGGCACTGATGCCTCCACAGGCAGGGACTCAGATGTTTGCCCGTTGACAACCACCTTGAGGCTTCTGTCCTGCAGGTAATTTCCCAAGAGTCGTAGCAAGCCACCCTGGATGCCTTTCACTGACAACAGGGATATGGGTCTGTAGTTTTTGGGTCCGTCCTGGAGCTTTTTGTGTGCAGGAACTACTCGAGCCTCCTTCCACAACGTTTTCCCGTACACAAGGTGATTTTGGGTAGTTCGTTGATGTTGGTCTTTTATTCTCTCTCTCTCTCTCTCTCTCTCTCTCTCTCTCTCTCTCTCTCTCTCTCTCTCTCTCTCTCTCTCTCTCTCTCTCTCTCCTCTCTATTCTTTTTCTCACTTTTTCAAACTGTTTTCACGATCTCTGGTTCTATTTTAGTTTATTCCCATTGCTTTCATCCTCTCACTCTTCCCTCGCTTTTTACTCTTCTTTTTTCCTTCTCTTCTATTTCTGTTCTCGTTTTTATTGCGTCTTTTTTACTTTTCCTCTGAGTTTTCTTATCATATCTTTTCTTGGTATATTTTCCGCTTTATTTTTCTTGTTCTTTCTTCATTTTTCTTTTTATTTCTTTCATTTCTATTCTAGTTTGTGTATTCGTGCCTTTCCTTCTCTCACAATTTTCTCTTCATCATCTCCCTTTTAAGTTTTCCTTCTCTCCCGTCACTTCACTTTCTCTCTCTCTCTCTCTCTCTCTCTCTCTCTCTCTCTCTCTCATTTCTCCTTTGCCTACACATCTATCCATCCCATCCTCTCACTTTCCTCATCTCCGCTCCTCTTCATTTCCTCTCTCCTTAACTTTCCTTCCTGTTTTCCTCACGTCCTCCCTTATTCCCTCCCTCACATACCCCTCGTCTTTGTTCCTCATCTCCGCGTAACTCCATTTTCCTCTCCATTTAATCCCTGTCACTTGCCTGTATCTTGAAACTGTGAGTGGGAGAGCAACGTAGGAGCGGAGGGAGCAGCGGAGGTGACTCAAGTTAGAACAAATAATGCACGCGTAGAACAGACTGCGGGAGTAAACAATACCAGGCTGGCAAGTGTTCTGGGAGTGAGTGTCGCCCGGATGGGTATGGATGGCTGCTGGAGGTGAATGGCGCGCGTGGGTGGGGTGGGAAGGGAGATGGATAAGTCAGGATAAGTGGAGATTTGGGAATTGCTCGCGGGATGGACTATAAATATTCTCATTCCAGAAGTTCCTGAATGGTTTAAGTAAGGCTTTTTTTCTTCTTGATAGGGAACAAGTGTGTTTTAAGTTCGCTTGTAAGTTTGAAATACTTGATGAGAGACCGGGTAATTAAGAGCGTCAGATGTACTATGAATATTCACAATCCGGAAACTCTTGAGTGTCTTTTTCTTATAGGTACAAATCATTGCACCTGAAAGTTCGAGATTCCTGGTTAGAAAGAGTGCTTAATAAAGAATGGATAAACTGTAAGTGTACCCATTCCAGGACTGCATGAATGATTTAAATTGCCCTTTTTTAATATTGAAGAAACATTTAACCAGTGCTCCCAGAAATTTGAAACAGGTGAGAGGGAGACAGATTGATTAAGACTGACAGGTGTGAGTGCGTGATCTGTCAGTTCTCTTACCTCAGATGGACCGAAACGTGAAGGACAATGGATATAAAATAAAATACCATGATTTTTTAATTGTTTTTAAGGTTAACGTCGCCTGGCTGGGTGAGTGGCAGGTTATAGCGTTAGGGGGAGAGTTCAGTTACGTTTTGACAGGTGTATCAGCAAAGAGGGAAAGATTATACGAGTGTGACGCAGAAATACACGGCGGAGGAATGACGGGAGAAGTGGCGAGAGTATGGAAGTGACAGAAAGGGAAAGTGGTTGGTTGGGATGTGAGTTATTCTTGGTAGGAATATAAGGTGACCTATATATGTATGTGTGCTTTTGTAGTAGTAGTAGTAGTAGTAATAATAGTAGTAGTAGTAGCAGTAGCAGTAGTAGGTCTTGTTTCAGCCTTCATAGTTAATTTAATAAGGCTTGATACTTTAATGTTTCAAATTATTTTAGAAGTTGGTTAATAAATACCTTCCTGATAACATTAAGAACGGTTTAGAGATACTGTACTCTCAATATGGCAACGAGGAAGTAGAGTAGTAGAAAAACCACGACTACCACCATTAACCCCACTACCACCACCACCACCACATCCTGATTCCCCCTTGACGCACACTAATAAAACAACTGCAGAAAAAATGACTAAGGTACCTCGCTACTAAAAGACCGCCTAGCCTCTCTTCGCATCCCGCACCACCACCAATAGTATAATTTCCCTTGGAGGTGCAGTGAGGCTGACGTATATTTCCTGGGCCTACAATTTTCCTGACGGGACAATTTTCTTCAGGTACATATTTCCCGAGAAGGAGGAGGAGGAGGAGGAGGAGGAGGTCAGAGAAAGGGTAGAAGATCAAGGTTCCAAGCGCCTAAATTTTGATAGTAAGTCGATAGGAACATTATTTAATTTGACCATCACAGTGTATCTTCCCTGTCCATCCCTGCCCATCCCCTTGCCCTCCCCCCAACGGCCACTCTTCTCCCTACTATCCTTCCCCTTCCCTCCCCCCTCCGGCGCTGCTAATGACAAGGCAGGAGTGGTGCATAATGAAGGGACATTGATAACGGGTCGGGGGAGAAGGGAGGGCGCTGTGGCAGTAATTTTGCACCATTTCCATCTGAGCTTGGGTATAAAAAGGTGTCCTGGTGTGTGTGTGTGTGTGTGTGTGTGTGTGTGTGTGTGTGTGTGTGTGTGTCACTACGTCTCCCTCCCTCGTCTTCACTACAGTCGTCTCATCATCCATTTTCTTTTTCTTTTTTTATTAAGGAAGTGTCTGTTTTAATGGCAAAAGCTAGTTGATGGGAAAAGAAAAAGAAGGAGCATCAAGATCAGGGAGAGAAGAAAGGAAGATGGGAGAGGAGAGGAATGGAAATGAGAGGGAGAGAGAAGCTGAATAGTGGTGGGAGAAAAGAAGGAGGAGGAGGAGGAGGAGGAAGAGGAGAAAGAGCAAGTAGAAAAGAATCCAGAACGACGGGAAAGAAATTGAACGAATGAGACAAGGTTGCGGGAGAGAAATAGACATTGGGAGAGAAGGAAGAGAAAGAGATGTCTTGTGAGAGGAAAGGTAGAGGGAGTGAGAGGAGGAACTGAAGGTCAATATTTACACCAGGAGCCCTCGAGTCTTAGAATGAGAGAGAGAGAGAGAGAGAGAGAGAGAGAGAGAGAGAGAGAGAGAGAGAGAGATAGGTCACGAGGCGAGAAAACATTAAAGGTAAAAGTCAAACCGTGAATTAAATAAGATGCAAAAATAATCACCAAATTCACTCCTTTATTTTCTGTTGTTCTTCTTAATTTTTCCTTTATACCTCTTTTCTTCCTTTTCTTCCATCTTCGTCTCCTCTTTCCACACCCTACTTTCTTTAATTTCTCTTTATGCTTATTCAACTTCTACATAACCTTACATATTCACTTCACTCCTCAGTATCTCTTCTTCCTCTTCCTCCTTCACCACTTCCTGTTCTCTATTTCCCGGCCATCACCAGCCAGCCGAGTCTTGAATCCTGACTTGCCTGTCCTTCGCCCTTACCTGTTTGTTTACCTGTGCTCAGCCTGTGTGTTGGCTCGGGCGCAGGATGCATTTGATAGAGCATAGTTTGTGACGTGTTGTTTCCCGTCACGTAATTCTTGTAGTCTTGACCAACGCTTGTCTTGCCTCGTTGCTCGGGTTGATGATCTTTGCGCTTTCTTTGTTTTTTTTTTTTTTCTCTTGTTTATTGTTTTTCCTTTTGGGTTTGTGTGTATTTTTCTTCTTTTTTTATTTTCTATTTTTTGTTTATTTTTGTTGTGTGTGTGTGTGTGTGTGTGTGTGTGTGTGTGTGTGTGTGTGTGTGTGTGTGTGTGTGAGAGAGTTTTTGTTTCTTTCTTTTCCTTGCTCTAAATGTTTCTCGTGTTTTTCTTTTTTTTCTCTTTTTTGTTTTGTTTTTGAGGTTTTTTCGTGTGTGTGTGTGTGTGTGTGTGTGTGTGTGTGTGTGTGTGTGTGTGTGTGTGTGTCAGATTTTATCTTTTTTTCCTTCCAGGCTTCTTTTTATTATTCTAATTTTGTTTTGTATTTTGTCCGTTTTCTTCTCAATTGTCAATGTTGGTGCGTGTCTCTGATCTAATTTCCTATTGTTTTAATTTCTATTTTTACATATCTGTTTTCTTCCATTTATTCCGTTTTTTTCACTTTTTTTCAGTTCATATACTTTTTCCTCAGTTTATCCTTATTTTTATTTTCATTTTTTCTCAAATCAACTTTTTATCACAACCCATGTCATCTTTATCTCTTCTTTTTACTGTACATTTTCTTTATTACCTTTACTGTTACCCGTACTGTAACCTAACCTAACCTGTACCTTTCCTCCACACCTGTATTTATCTTTCTATCTCTCAACTGTGCTTTCTTTTACACGTTTTCTTTATACACCACTGCTTTTCCTTTCCTTTCCTTCACCAATACCTCCCAAATTTAGTGTTTTCTCTACCCTCACCTTTTACAACGCATCTTAGACTCGTCAGGCTCAAGGGCTACAGATCAATAACAACAACAACAACAACACCAACAATAACACCAACAACAATGCAGGTATTTCAGGTGTACGTAGTCAATTACTTGCAGGTGCTCAGGTGTGCAACTCGGCAAAGGTGAGTCACGGGGAGAGCGTTTCATCAGGTGACTTGGGGGAAATCAGTTTAGCCACGTTGCTGCAGTTGTTGTTGTTGATTCAAAGGGCGCAGGTGTTGTTGTTTGCCTTGCCGTGTATCGTGCGCTTGTATATGTGTGTGTGCGGAGTTTGGGCAGCGAGAAGTGTGATGTGTTGTGTTCTGCTCTGTTGTTTCCAAGTTACGATGCGTGAAACGTGTGGCGCAATGTGTGAAAGGTGTGTGTGTGTGTGTGTGTGTGTGTGTGTGTGTGTGTGTGTGTGTGTGTGTGTGTGTGTGTGTGTGTGTGTGTGTGTGTGTGTGTGTGTGTGTGTGTGTGTGTGTGTGTGTGTGTGTGTGTGTGTGTGTGTGTGTGTGTGTGTGTGTGTGTGTGGTAGGTAGGTATGTAGTGTCGTGAAAGGGTGTTTTGTGTGTGTGTTGTTGTGTTTTGGTGTGTATAGTGTTGTGTTACTGTTAGTCTTTGTGTGGATAATGTATGATGACGTAACGCGGAGAATCTATACTCTCTCTCTCTCTCTCTCTCTCTCTCTCTCTCTCTCTCTCTCTCTCTCTCTCTCTCTCTCTCTCTCTCTCTCTCTCTCTCTCTCTCTCTCTCTCTCTCTCTCTCTCTCTCTCTCTCTCTCTCTCTCTCTCTCTCTCTCTCTCTCTCTCTCTCTCTCTCTCTCTCTCTCTCTCTCTCGTTAAGGAAGGAACCATTCTTTATCTTTTGTCCTTTATTTTTGTCCCTTCCTGCAGAAATTAAGCTTTTCCACGTCAATTGGCAGTTTGTGTGCAAAGTTCAATTATATAAGGCCAAAAAATGAAAGAAAAAATCAACATTAGCCTACATAAATGAAAGAAAAAAGTACACACATACACAAATATAGCAACAATCACCATCACCACCTCCACCACCACCACCACCACCACAGTCACCACCATCACCACCACTGCAAGAATCGTGACCTCTAAACCACAACACCACAACCAAAACAAATAAGTCTTAAGGGCGAGTTTCCCACCTTCTCGCTACGTATCTTCGCCCAAATGCCTCCTCTTCCTCTCTTCGGGTTCCGTTTCGTTGGATTTTCGCGAATGTGACGTGACGAGAATGTGTGTTGGTGTTGTGAAGATGCATTAGGCTCTCTCTCTCTCTCTCTCTCTCTCTCTCTCTCTCTCTCTCTCTCTCTCTCTCTCTCTCTCTCTCTCTCTCTCTCTCTCTCTCCATTTTCTTACTTATTCTATACATCTTTCTTGCCTTTTTATCTCCTTCCCCTCTTTATTTTCCTTTTCCTTCTCCTCCTTCAGTATTTTCGTCACTATTCCCCTTCCTTCTTACTTTTTACGTTCCTCCTCCTTCCTTTTTTTATTATCCTTTTCTTATTTTCCTCTCTCTCTCTCTCTCTCTCTCTCTCTCTCTCTCTCTCTCTCTCTCTCTCTCTCTCTCTCTCTCTCTCTCTCTCTCTCTCTCTCTCTCTCTCTCTCTCTCTCTCTCTCTCTCTCTCTCTCTCTCTCTCTCTCGTCCTTTTGTTTTCCTTCACTCACCCTCTCCCTCTTTCTTTCTTTTCTCTCTCAATTGCGGCTTATTTGCTCTTTTCGCTTCTCTCTTTCTCACTTCCGTCTTGCCTTTCTTCTTTGTTGGGTTTTCTTTTGTATGTTTTCTTACTTTATTACTTTCTTTGGCATTTATCATTTAATTTCTTTTCTTCCTTGTGTTCTCTTCTTTCACATTGATTAGCTATTTTTTGTATCTCTTTCTCCTCTTACTTCTTTTTCTCTTCATTGATTTGTTGTGTTTATTATTGTTTTCTTTTCTATTCTTAGCCTTTTTTCTTCCTCCTTGTTCGTCTCTTTCTTTTTTACTCTTCCTCCTCCTTATCCTCCTTCTTTTCGTCGTCGTCGTCGTCGTCGTTCTCCTCCTCCTCCTCCTCCTCCTCCTCCTCCTCCTCCTCCTCCTCCTCCTCCTCCTCCTCCTCCTCCTTCTCCTCCTCCTCCTTCTTATCTTGCTTGTTAAAGGGGAAAATATAAGCCGGGAAAATACTTTAAATAATCTAACATGTATGCTCTGCGCTATGGGTATGTTGGGAGTAGTAGTAGTAGTAGTAGTAGTAGTAGTAGTAGTAGTAGTAGTAGTAGTAGTAGTAGTAGTAGTAGTAGTAGTAGTAGTAGTAGTAGTAGTAGTAGTAGTAGTAGTAGTAGTAGTAGTAGTAGTAGTAGTAGTAGTAGTAGTAGTAGTAGTAGTAATAGTAGTAGTAGTAAGAAAAAATAAAAGATCATATTTCACATTTATTTTCCCTCTCTCTCTCTCTCTCTCTCTCTCTCTCTCTCTCTCTTTCTGGTATTCACGTTTTTGGAAAAGGAATTTCACGCGTCTGGAGTCACATTTAATCCTGGAGACTAATGGCAGGGCGGGGCGGGGCGGGACGAGGCGGGTTTGAGGAAGGGCGGGGCGGGGACAGGGCAGGACGGGTGGAGCAGGTTGTCTGGGCGAAGTGAAATAAGTCTAATGATGCATCGGAAGTGAAAGCACCGGCCACGCGTCCTTGTGATCAGCGCCCTCGTCTGCCTCCCTAGGGTCTCTCTCTCTCTCTCTCTCTCTCTCTCTCTCTCTCTCTCTCTCTCTCTCTCTCTCTTTCTCTCTTTTTTTGCTTTCATGTCTTCAGCAAATATAAAGGTTGAATAATCAGTAATGTTATCAGTAGTAGTAGTAGTAGTAGTAGTGGTAATAATAGTAGTAGTGGTGGTAATAGTAGTAGTAGTAATAGTTGTGGTAGTGGTAGTAGTAGCAGTAGTAGTTGTAGCCCGAGTTGAAACAGGGAGATGGAATAGGATACCACCTGACATGAGGTTCTGCATGTGTGATCCAGTTGCTGTTCAAACGGAAGAACATGTCTTGTTGGCATGTCCTTTGTTACATGATAGAACAAACTTATGACAGCCTTGACTTTACAAATGTGAAAACTTTGGTGGAGAACAACGCTAATGAAAAAGGGTTGTGTAATTTGATTTATGATGTTTTGAATTTGTATGCTTAACATGAGCTCCAAAGTTTTGTAGAAGGTGTCGTAAGCTTTAGATGATCAATTGGAGAAAAAAAATAATAATGATGTTTGTTAGGATTGTTACTGTAAACCATTTTTTTTACCAATAAACTAATTAACTAACTAGTAGTAGTAGGAAAAGTAATAGTAGTAGTAATAGTAGTAGTAGTAGTAGTAGTAATGATAATATAATAATGGTCATAATTCTAACAGTAATAATAATAATAATTGTCATAGTACCGAAAATAACAATGATAAAAGATTTTTCATTTCTTATATAACTTTCACATTTTTATATTTTCCTGCAACAAATAAAAGGAAGAATATTATAACCCAAAGAGGCAAATAGCAAGAAGAATCTGATTATATTGTAAGAAGCACCAAGTTGAAATAAAAACACATTCAAACACAGGGTTGACAAGAAACACGAGCGAGAATAATAAAGTTGCTCTTACTAAACCTAACTTTCTGAAAAGCTCAAGATATTGTAATCCAACGCGTCGCTCGTGATATTTATCCATAATACAGATTGATATTCTGCTGCCTTCTTCCTCGACTCACCTAGAATTGAGGAGTGAATTCGCAGAACAACTGATTGAAACGAAAAATGTTGAGTGTAGTTTTGAATGCCATGTAACATATCAAGTTCATCAAAAAATTACAACGCGCTCGCTGTATGAGACAGGATACACACACACACATAGGCACATAGACACACAGACACACGCACATGCATAATAGATACATGGTGTGCACAAACATTCACAGTATCCTGCATTACTGAGGACAGAGTTTGGAAAAATGTATATTACGTGGAATTTCGGTATTGCGTGTATATTCTGTTTCTTATTTGTTGATTTCTCCATTCTCTCTCTCTCTCTCTCTCTCTCTCTCTCTCTCTCTCTCTCTCTCTCTCTCTCTCTCTCTCTCTCTCTTATAACAATATCTTCAATGTGTTTCTAGTAGTAGTAGTAGTAGTAGTAGTAGTAGTAATGACAGTAGTAGTAGTAGTAGTAGTAGTAGTAGTAGTAGTAGTAGTAGTAGTAGTAGTAGTAATGACAGTAATAGTAGTAGTAGTAGTAGTAGTAGTAGTAGTAGCAGTAGTAGTAGTAGTAGTATCAGTAGTAGTAGGAGTAGTAATATTGTTTTCTTTGCTTTAATATTCACTGAAGCAGTTTAATATTTTTTTTTTTTCACACACGTATTTTTTTTCCTTTCTCACTGTTAGTTAATCGCAATATTCAGAATGTCAGTGAGGTAGATGTTCACTCCGTTTTCTGTGCCTCGAGGGATTCTCCGATATAGTTTTATTTTTATCGAACAATTTGGGAAGCTGAGTAGAGTGGCCCCGGAAGGGTAACTTTAGAAAATGGTCTGCACTGTCATGAAGAGAGATATAACACTTCAAAGCAATAGCGTTCGTGTTCCCATACCAGTGACACCTTTGTATTTCGGTGTATAAATCAGGGTTGAGAGCTGGATACCTTACCTACACACACACACACACACACACACACACACACACACACACACACACACACACACACACACACACACACACACACACACATGCACACACACACATACACGGGCAGGTGCTAAGGTTTATGCACATTTCTCTCAGGGGTCACTTTTATTTGATATATATACCTTTGCATCTAGAAAGAGGAGGAGGAGGAGGAGGAGGAGGAGGAGGAGGAGGAGGAGGAGGAGGAGGAGGAGGAGGAGGAGGAGGAGGAGGAAAAAGGTATGTGGGTTTAAGTGAAATAAAAAGAAATAGAAAGGAAGTAATAATATCTATCTACCTGTGTGAACTACTACTACTACTACTACTACTACTACTACTACTACTACTACTACATTGAAATTACTGTTACAGAATTGAGAGAGAGAGAGAGAGAGAGAGAGAGAGAGAGAGAGAGAGAGAAAGAGAGAGTATACACACACATCTCAGAACACAAAGCTTAAGGTAAATGAAGTTAGCTCAATGCGAAATTAGAGAGGCAAGGACGAAAAGGGCTTTAGAAGAGAAAAATAGAAGAAAAGAAGTCTTTCACAAAACAGACTGGAGGAGAAAAGAAATTACATCTTGTTTGTGAAGCTTCAACATACCTTTTCTTTCTCCTTTCTCCCTTTTTTTCATCCTTCTCATTCTTGCTCCCTCCTATTCCTTTCTCTTCTCCCTTTCCTTCTATAATTGCGACCTTTTCTTGTGCCTTCGAATTCATTTTGGTCTTTTTATTATTCCTACTCGTCACTCGCTTTTGTTTGTGTTATTATTCATCTCATTTTTTCTTCTCATTCTCCTCCTCATTGTATTCCTTCACATCTTCCTCCTCCTCTTCATGTTCCTTCTCTTCCTCTTCTACTGTCGTAACTCCAGCAAATTCAACTCTTCCTCCCCTTCTTCCTGTTGGACGCTAATTACTCGCAGAAGGTGGCGGCGGGGGAAGTGGCTTTAATCAGACACACACAAAGCGGGGCAGGATGAGAGAACGGAGGATGAAAAGACAGGAATGTGATCGAATCCTGCGCTCCTCTGCGATGGATGGAAGGAAAGATGAGCTGAGGGATGCAGGGTTTGTGGGACGCTGAGATTAGGGAACTGAATGAGGATTTTTTTTTATATATGTTAGAGAGGAGAAAGGATAAGGGGGGAAAGACATGAGCTCTTCTTATTTTGCTTTGTTTTAATTTGTTTTGTGGTTGTAGTTGTGAAGAAAATGTTTGATTATTTATATGTTATTGTCATCATCACAGTCAAGACATTTATCCTTTTTTTTTCTTTTTGGCTAACAGTCTCGGACCTGTAAGGGAACTGGCAGCTAAATGGACCTTTTTTTCATTTTAATGTTGCCCTTGACCGTTTTCCCTTCTTACATTAAAAATTCCTTGCCACCATTTTTTTTTTTTCATCCTGCATTTTTCCATCAAACTTTTGTGGTTTGAATTTTTACCGATATTTATTTTCCCTTTGCATAATCATGAAGTTTTTTGGTAGTTAAGCTGTTTGTTTGCCGAATTGTTTATGTTCCTGGTGAATTTAGGGCGTGGTAGCCAATTTTGCTTTTACACGGAAAAATGTTAAATACTTTTAACTCTGGAAATATTTTATAATGTATTTAGTGTTTGACATCAGTAATAGCTGTAAGCGGATCGAATACCATTGTGTGAATCCATTAAATTGAAGAGCAGGTATTGGATATCCTTTTCATGACGGAAAGAGTAAATACCAAATCGAAGGGAAAAAGAAGTTTCATTTCAAAGAGCTGTATTTCAGAACTGAGTGTCTATACAAAGAACAACAAAACAAATACATGTGTACATCAAGTGACGCTGTTTGTTTTTGAAATCTAAATTAAAGAAAAATAATAGTAAAGCCTTCCAAATCGGGTAACATTCTGCATTTCTGTGTAAGAGATGAGTTCTGTTAACTGTTAAAGTTTTCCATGTAAACCAAAGACAGATTTGTTCTGAAATTTTGTTGATAAACTTGACTCAACTTTTTTAGATTTCCTGCAATAATTGTTTGATATACATAATCAGTTCACCTTTCCTATGATATTTCTGTTCTGTCACCAAATGTAACACGCTACCCGACCTAAAGTTTCCACCAGTGACATCAACACACATATACACCATCCTTTTATGAGAGGAAATAAAAGAATAGCAACACGTGTCTCCACCGCATCGAGGCGCCACAGCTAACCATCGCTGGAAAAATATGCCTAATTAGATGAAGCTTTTGCGAAGATACAGATAATGATCACCCTCGACAGACTTCCTATTACGCTACCAAAGGCGAGGCTAATGAGACCAAAATTTTATGTATTTATTTCTTTTTCGTAGATGTGTATAGGTGAGGAGTCAGTCAGAGTCAATAGAGAAGAAGTAATTATAATACAATGGATACAGCAAGGTGATACGATGCGAGATGGAACATTTGTATGAAGTGTATGTATTTATTCCGTATAGCTAACTAATAGGACATTTTTGTAAGGTGCGTAAAAAGGCATGAGTGCTGGCCTTCTTTCCTCTCAGTCCCTTTCATTTCGCTCTTTTTCCATTTCCTTTGATACTTTCCTCCTCTTGTTCTGTTTTTACCTACGTATATATCTCATGTTTTATTTTAATTTTTCCCTCCTTATCCTACTCCTGCTTCTATACGCGTCTTCCTCCTTCCTTAGCTCCAAAAAAAACATCTAGTAAAGTATTCAATAACCAATTTCACTTTGGTATTGTTTGCCACGCTTGTTCATGCACCTCCCCGCCAGTTGTGCCCAGAAGCGAGACCACAAACACTGCTCCAAATGTTGCCCTGCCGCCACCCTCTGCTCCCCAAAGCGGCCCAGCAAGCCTAGGAGCAAGTACAACCCCCGCACGGAGTACCAGGACGCCTATAAAGCTTACTCCCCGGACACCATCAGGAGGATTTACTTAGAGAACAGAAAGGCGATGAGGAAGAACCAGAAGCGGAACATTGAAGGCACGAAAGAGACCCCGAGAGATTTAGTACCTATCGCGCCAAAACACCGCGTTGAGAAGCCCAGGTCACTTCCTACGCACGCACTCCCACTGAAGAGACACCATGAGCATAAAGTACCGTCCCCAGAGCCTCAGAAACCCTCTCCAGTGTCCAGCCCGTCTTTCTGTGTGCCCAGGTGTTCCTCTGCGCCCTGCCGTCACCCAAGGACCATATCGGAGTCTAATATCTTGTTGCCGCGCTTCCATTGGTGCTCGAACCTCGCCTGCCACCCCGCCACCCCCCGAGCTGTGCCCACGCGAAAGACTTGGCTCACCTGATTTGTTGTGGTGAGCGTGTTTGGTGTTGGAAATCAATCGTTCGTATGACAAGATCGTCGACGAAAAGTTTTATGCTATTCTACTTTTAACACATTTTTGCTGGTTGTGAATGAATCTGTTGCGTGTTTGTCGCTTTCTTTATTTCTTATTCTACAAGTGAGGTAGTAATGGTGTTGAAAACCTCTTACCAGCAAGTCCTACTAGAAACATTTCCGCTTTTATAGGTCTTTTGCACATTTAGCCTTCTGTAAAAATGGCCATTGCGTATGTGTTTTTTTTTTTTTTTTTTTTGGCATTTCGCGTAGCAAGACTTTGGAGAATAGATCGTAATATTAAAAACAATAGAATCACTGTCACACTTTTCTTCATCTTTGCCTTATATAAAATTTGCTATTACATGTTTTTTGTACAATTCAGGTGCAGAGATTGTAGGAAATCATTCGTGCCAGGAAGATATGAAGTACAGCATTAACCTGTTATACTTTTTTCACATACTTTGCTCCATGTGAATTCGGCTTTGGTATGTTGGTGTCATTTTTCGAAGGACTGCATTGAAAATTTCGTACTACAGAATATAATCGAAAACAATACACTCGTACATTTTTTTTTCATTATTTCATGTATAAGATAGCTACCACATCTTTCCTTTCGTTAAATATCACGTATTTTCATCACTCCATCCTCTTTCCTTCAGATCAGCAAGAAATAAACACCATGATACATTTCTTTTACTCTTCTTGTATAAAAAAAAACTGCAAATTACTTTCCTTCCTACACAAATATCAAGTTACTCTGTAAGTCACTGTTTCTTTCTTCACACCACCGAGACACGAGCAAGAAACACCATCATGTATATATTTCCTCCGCATTTCGTCCTGTATAGAAATAACCACTCCTCCTTCATAGTCTAATATCACGTCGCCTCCTCGGTCACTTTGCCTCCCTTCATACCAACAAAATATAAACAAAAACGCCTTCATATGTCTCCTCCACTTTTCGTCCTGTATGAAAATAACCGACGTGCGTTACTCTCCTTCATAGCAAAATGCCACGTTTCTTCCCTCCATCGCTCTTCCTGTATCTCTCTCTCTCTCTGCCTTTCCCTTCCTTCTCTCCCAAGGCTCCTCGAAACCCATCATCCTTAAGAGGCTACCTCCCTATCCCTGTTTCTCAGAAGGATTCAGGATGCACAGGAATTCTTGCATGTTGTATATTTTACGTATCTTCCCCTGACACTTTTCTTTACGGGCCGACAACATTCCTACTCTCTCTCTCTCTCTCTCTCTCTCTCTCTCTCTCTCTCTCTCTCTCTCTCTCTCTCTCTCTCTCCATATCGTTAATTTTTTTTCATTCTTTGGTAGATTTTTTGGAATTCATCGCATTTTCTCCTTTTGTTCTCTCTCTCTCTCTCTCTCTCTCTCTCTCTCTCTCTCTCTCTCTCTCTCTCTCTCTCTCTCTCTCTCTCTCTCTCTCTCTCTCTCTCTCTCTCTCTCTCTCTCTCTCTCTCTCTCTCTCTCTCTCTCTCTCTCTCTCTCTCTCACGAAGTCAAGCAGCATTTGAAGGGTTAGAGCAAGTGATGGTGTGTGCGAGAGGTAAAGAGAATATTAAAAACATGAGAGAAAGAAGAGAGAGGAGAGGGAGAGAGAGAGCGAAGAGGGGAGAGGGAGGGGAAGTCAATAGCTGGAGATAAACAAAACCACACAGAGGGGAGATAAGGGGAGAGATAGAAGGGTGAGGTGAAAGATCAACCTTCACCTTTGCTTCCCCTCGCTTCGTAAAGGAGAAAAATTTAAAGGGAAGTGAAAGTTGCATGTTCTTCTGTTAAATATATGTGTGCGTGAGGTTAAAGGGTTAGAATGAAGGTGTAGAGGTAAATTGATAAAGGAGGTTTCGTAAGGAAGGAAATGTTAGCTCTGTTTAGTGTTGTTCTCTTTATTTTTTTTATTTTTTTCTCTCTTCATTCTATTTTTCCCGTGTTTTTCATTATTTTTTTTACCATCATTTCATATTCTCCAAGTTTCATTCGACTTTTTTCCTCACTTTTCCTTTTTGTGTGATTTTTTTTCCTTTTATTTTTTTTTTGTTTTGTGTCTTTCACTCTTTTTGTTCCTCTTCCTTGTCTTTTATTCATTTATTGCTGTCTTTCATCCTTTCTTTCGTATCTTTTACTCTTTTCTTTTTCTCTTCTTATTTATTCCTTCTGTATTTCATTCATTTGATCTTTTCTATATTTTCATTTTATTCCTTCTTTCTTCTAATTCTCCTTTTTTTATATTGTTATGTTTCATTCCTTTTTTAGCTCCCATATTTATTCTTTTTTTTTTATTTATCCGTTTAATTGTTCTTCTGTTTCCTTCTCTTTTCTATCTTTCATGATTTTTTGTTTCAGAATTGTTATTTATACGTATTCTTTTTTTTATTTTGCATTCCACACTCCTCGTTTTCTTTTAAACCTTTTTTTCTGTCTGTCTTTCTCCTTCCACACAAAAGACACGACCTAACCCAACCAGTCTTTCCGATTCCTCCACCTTCCCTCAGCCACTTCCACCTATACCCCCTCCACCTCTCCACCTGCACCCCTCCCACTCTCAGCTCCCGTAATCGGTTTCCGCCCATTGGAGAAACATTTTCCAACTGCCGCGCATCACGATGGAAATTTAATTCTCCTCAATGCTTAAAGAGAAGCTGCAGTTTAATTTGGACGTGGCATCTTTCCACTTAGGGGTGAAAACAAGAGTGGTGGTGGTGGTGGTGGTAGTGGTGGAGGTGGTGGTGGTGATTAGGTTAGATAATGCTAAGTTCGGTTAAGTGAGGTTTGATTAAGTTAGGTTAGGGCAGAGTGGGTTAAGTTACTATAGGGTAAGTTAGGATATGGTAAGGTAGGGTAGGTTAGAGTAGGGTAGGGTAGGTTAGGCCTGTGACGGCAATTTATTCAAGCCAAAGATACAGCAGACCAGGAGCTCCTTTTCCAGCCGGTCTAATCATACTTCCAGAGGCTATCTTGCCGCTACACATGAAAGGAAGGAAGAATTTTACCCTCACGTCTCATCCTCCAAGCCACACACACACACACACACACACACACACACACACACACACACACACACACACACAGTAAAAGTACCGGGAATGAGGCGGGCCGTGGGATGGGCCGGCGTAATCAGCGAGGTATGCAATAATTAAACAGGTGAACGAGGCGTCACAGCCCAGGTATTAGCAGACACACACGCACCGCTCGCTGAAAATCCACCAACAACCAAATAGATTAAAAAAAAAAAATGTATGTAGTAAATAAAAGAAAAAAAAGACCCCGAGAAATTCGTCAGTGACCAGCTTTCAGGATTAATTAAATTGGAGGATCTGGCGCCGTCATATGAATTTCCTTTTTAATTTTTATTAATTTAATGTTTCGCTAAATTCCCGGGCAGGAGATAAATATTTAGATCCAATACACTTTGATTATAATTGAAATGATCGCTTATGGAATTTCTCTGTCCCTTTACGCGCACATTTTTCCCCTCTCCCTCTTTATTTTCTGCTTTCCGTTTTGTTTGTTTTTTTTTTTTTTTACTTCCTGTCTGGTCTGCTGTGAAAACTTTTAATAGATATGAGCTTCCTTTCGTTTTGTGTTCATCATCATCATCATCATCGTCGTCATTACTGTTGTCATTATTACCATCACTATCAAAACTCACGTGACTACTACTACTACTACTACTACTACTACTACTACTACTACTACTACTATCACTACTACTACTACTACTTCTTCTTCTTCTTATTTCTTCTTCTTCTTCTTCTTCTTCTTCTTCTTCTTCTTCTTCTTCTTCTTCTTCTTCTTCTTCTTCTTCTTCTTCTTCTTCTTCTTCTTCTTCTTCTTCTTCTTCTTCTTCTTCTTCTTCTTCTTCTTCTTCTTCTTCTTCTTCTTCTTCTTCTTCTTCTTCTTCTTCTTCTTCTTCTTCTTCTTCTTCTTCTTCTTCTTCTTCTACTACTACTACTACTACTACTACTACTACTACTACTACTACTACTACTACTACCACCACCACCACCACCACCACCACCACCACCACCACCACCACACCAACAACAACAGAATACATTACACCTACCACTACCACTACCACCAATACTACTACTACTGATACCAATTCCTCCACTACTTCTACCACCACCACCACCACCACCACCAGCAACTCATCAAATTTTAAAGCTAAAATATCACGCTTGTCATTCCTTCGTTGCTCACCTTCGTCGGTAGAACTTAGTGCAAATTCTGGCAAAGGGTCGGCCACACTCCTTACCTGGGCGGCTTTGTGCGAGCTGGAGTGTTTACCTGGTGGAGTGGGTGCTTTGTGAGAGCGTGAAGGAGAATGAGTATGGAAGGTGTGGTAGGATATAAGGGGCGATGGGAGAGAGTGAGAGGTGCTAGCAGATAATGACGGAGGGAGGGAGAGGGAAGGGAGATAGATAAGGCTAAGGTAGATATGAAAAATGTGAAAACTAAGAGAGAGAGAGAGAGAGAGAGAGAGAGAGAGAGAGAGAGAGAGAGAGAGAACCAAATACATACAAGAAATCATTCAGAAAATAAAATCAAAACGTGAAAGAGGAAAGAGTAAAAGCCAAACGGGAAAATAGAGAATGATACAAGAAGAAAGAAAAATGAAAAGAGGAAAAAGAGAGAATGCGGGAAAAGTGGCAAGAAGATGAAGACAATAATCGGTAGTTGAGTATGAGGAGAGAAAGAAATAGAAGAAAGAAACGATAAAAGAGGAGAAAGGATGAAATAAAACGAGGACAAGTAAAAATGAATAACTGAAGAGGAAGCGAGTAAATAGAGAGAGAGAGAGAGAGAGAGAGAGAGAGAGAGAGATGAATGGATAGGAAAAGAAAGGAACGTAGCTGACAAACAATTTTATCTTGTACTTTTCTGTTTGCATGCTAAACTACCTCCACGAATCCTTTTGTTGACTTGTGCAGTGGCTAAATGTTTTCCTTACTTTCTGTGATGTTTTCCTGCTTTTTTACACACACACACACACACACACACACAAACACACACACACACACACACACACACACACACACACACACACACACACACACACACACACACACACACACACACACACACACACACACACACACACACACACACACACACAAACACACACGTCTGGAAATCACAGGTAATATTGTGCAAAGTCGTGAAATTTGAGTGCAAGGGGAGAAGTCAACACAGACATAATTAGTGGTCGTCATGATAAGTGTTTTGTGTTTGGAAAGCATTTAATAGCAAGTGCAGAAGGGGGTGAGGATGAAGAGGAGGAGGAGGAGGAGGAGTAGGAGGAGGAGGAGGAGGAGAAGAGGTAGATTTGAGATGTATTGAGAGATGAGAGGAATTTATAGGTAATGAACAGACAGACAGAGGAGATGATTGACGTGAGTTAATATATATTTTTTGTTGCTACTGATGATATCGACAGCGAGAGTGATAATGGCGGTATATTGCAACTTTCTTTCATTTTTCAATTTACGTTTTTATTTATTTTCCTTCCAAGTGTCATTTAAACCCTAATTGAAATGTCACGTTTATATCAGTGTCCCATTTCCTTGGCTGTTTCACCTGATAATGACAAGAATAGAGAAAAGAAGTAATAAGAATGCTACTACAATATACATAATTCCTTCACCAGTCGTCACGTCACAGCCTTCTAAACAGGTGTCATGATTATGGATAAGGTGCAGGTAGTAGTTGTGGTCACGGTTATGCCAGTAGTAGATAAATTGTTGTTTTTAGGGCCTTTAGTAAGTGGAGCTGCTTTAGTTTGAGTGGCACCGTTCAAATGAGGCTGTTTTCTCTCTAAACCAGCCAAATGTCAGTAAGAGTTAAAGTTTTTATCGATGCCTTAGTAATTTGAGCACGCTTTAGTTTAAGTGGCACCGTTTTCTTTCTAAAATCAACCAAAACACTAATAATACTTACCTTGATGTCCATACATTTTACTTTAATTTCTTGATTCCCATGACGCATTTCTGTATTCATTCTGCTAACTATGTGGTGATTTTATACAGCTTCAGAAATTTATGTGGGGGATTTAAAAAGTGAAGACTGTGGCCATTTATTTTCTGACCTTCATAGACCCTTCTTAATGCCAATAAAATGGTCTAATCGTACACAAATCTCAAGGTGTCCCATTATTGAAGGAGTTAAAGAAATAATTGGTTGATCAGGCGATAAGAAAGGTAAAAACAGGTGTGTCTTTGATATCGTGCCACGCACACTTGGGCGAGGCAGGTGTCAGCTGGTGTTCCTTGCGGGGCTTGAGACGTGTTGGCCCAGAACCTTTCCCTTCACTTTATCTCACCTCTTTCTCTTCATCTTATCTACCCCTTCTTTCTACCCACCGTGTCTTTCCTTTCCTTTACTTATCCTGCTTCCTCTTTTTCCTTCATCCTATCATTCCTATTTCGTTTCATTTTGTTTATTCTTTTATCCGTCTCATTAACTCATCTTTCCCATACGTAAGTTTTTCTATCTCTCCCTTCACCTTATCTCACCTATTTCTCTTCATCTTGTCACCTATTTCTCTTCATCTTGTCCACCCGTTTTTTTCTCCACACTGTAGGTATCTCTCCTTTCCTTTGTTTATCCTGCTCTTTCTTTTTCCTTCATCCTTCCATTCCTCTTTCGTTTCATTTTGTTTTCCCTTTCTTTACGTAACATGCTCTACTTTTCCCCTTCACTTTATCTCTTCTCGGGTTTCTGTTCATCTTATATCTCCTTCTTTTCCCTCACTGTAGCTTTGTTCCCTTACATAACCCATTGTTTCTTTCCCCATCACCTAACTTGTCTACTTTCCCACTCAGCCTCCTCTTTCCTTACCAAACCTTTCCTTTTCATCGTTTCCCTTTATTTTAACCTCTTTCCCCACCGAACGTTCCTTCCTTCAAAAAATATAAAAACTCACCTTTTCTTCCTCTCTCCATGTTTTCCTTTCTTCTTCCACACCTAACCCACCTCTTTCGTCTTTCCTCTCCTCCCTTTCCACTTTACTTTACCTGTCCACTCTTTCCCTCGCGTTTCTCTTCTCACCTCGCGTTACCTCTTCACTTCTCCTTCATCTTAACTCCCCGCCACCCCACAAGCTTCTGCCGATGATGGGAACAGCGGGAGGCAATTGTTGTTTTCCAAAATACTAGAAACAAAATAGGTAAGCTAAATGGTTTTCTCGGTCTACCTCCTACCAACAAAGCACCTCCGGAAGGGACTGTGTACCTGCTACAGGCCCATGTATTCTTAAATCCTTTGCTCTCTGTTTTCAAAGCCACATAGACGACTGTTTTCGAAGGCCACATAGATTGATCTTTGTGTTCTAAAGGTTGTTTCCTCCATTGTTGTTATATAATCAATATTAAACTGGAATATTATTACAATCATGAAAGCGTCCTAACTGATGCTGTTCATTGCCCAAAGAGATGTTTTGCCGTGTTCTCAAATCCCAAGTGTCATTTTTCCTCTTATCTTGCAGAAATAATATCAAACTATCACTGGTATCATAGAAGCTTACTTAGAAATTCATTACGCTGTTGAAGAGAGATTAGATTATTTTCAAAGACCGCTGATATCATTATTCATATACTCTAATTTTTTTTTTTTTCCTTTTGTGCCGATGATTTAGAATGATTATTGCTGGAATCACGAGACAAACGTTTGGAAACCCATTGCGTTCTGTTTAAAGAAATAAACCAACAAAACAGTCTGGAACAAGGTCTTAGTGGGAAGGTGAAATATTTAAGTGTTCCTGCGGCTGCTTTCACTCTACTCCTGTCCCGGGCCGTAAAAGATTCAGTGTCAGGCAGTTTTTTTTTTTTTTTCAAGAGGGGAGATGAAACAGGCTGCCATCTTGAATAGGACTGTAAGCACCACCACCCCGACCACCACCACCATCACCCCTTCACACTCGACAAAAGCCTAAAATACCTCTGTAACCTTTTCGCAGTTTTCTCTCCACTTAAGCTTCCTCCGCTGAGGGTTTAGTCTTCCCACGACCTTCTTTTTCAGAACTTTATACCTGTTTACCATTTCCAACGAACGAATAAATGAACGAACCCTTCTGGAGCTCAACGAGAAAGTGCCTGTGTTCCCTTTAGGCGTCAGGTTCCTCCCTCTGGCTCGGTGTGGCCTCGCTCGTCAGGAGAGTTGGGGAGGTGGCGTGTCAAGTCGGGGTCGATCGGGAAGCAGTCGCAGTCAGTCTTTAGTCTCCTGGTATTAGATTTCCACTCGTTGCTGTTTCTCGTTCACCTGAGGAAGTGAAGGGAAGGTTGAGAGAGAGAGAGAGAGAGAGAGGAAGAGAAAGAGAGAGTGAGTGAGAGTGAAGGGTGAAAAACACATTAACAAAAACAGAATATCACAAACCTAAAGTGACAAACAAGTGGAAACAGACAGACAGAGAAACAGAGGTACATACACAAACAGAGACAGAGGGAGAAAGTAAGAGAGAAATACAGATAGAACAAATATAAAATGACAGACAGACAAAAAAACAAAGAAATAGAGGGATAGAGACAAACAAGCAGAAACACACAGATGACACAGAGACAAACATAAACACAAACAGAGACAGATGGAGAAGGTAAGAGAGAAATACATATAAAAGAAAAACAAAAAAATAGACGAACAGAGACAGACAAGCAGAAACACAAAGAGGAAACAAAGACAGACACAGTGACAGATGGAGAAGGTAAGAGAAAATACATATAAAACAAAAAAAAAAACGATAAACAGAAGAAAGACAAAGAAATAGACGAATAGAGACAGACAAGCTGAAACACACAGATGAGACAGAGACAGACGGAGAGAATGAGAGACAGAGAAAGGAAATAGAACGTACCAAGCGCACTCTAACACCTGACTAAGCCCTCTTAAGAGAAGTTTCAGTCTCAAGGGAAGAAGAACACCATCATTTCGCCCCCAAAAACCACCTTCCTGATTCTCGTGTGTCGAATGGAAGTGACATATTCATTAGGAAATACTATGTAATCGGCACTCCAGGACAATGTAACTAGAAGGGCTCGAACGCTTTTTCCCAGGAATTACGCTAGTTTTGTGGAAATCCAATCCCCTTTCCCTCATTCACGGGGAGGGAACGAAAATGTTATGTTAATCCTGCAGTGTAGCATTTCATTGTCCAAAAAAATATTGTGAATGAAAAAAAATACATGAGCTCGTGAATTTTAAGCCAGGAAAGCATTAGTCATTTTATTTATGTATTTGTGTGTATTTATTTGTTACATAATGCAGTGTGGTCAGGGTCAGGCGTGCTAATCCGTGTGTATGTGCGCGTATTAATGTTTGTATTTATCATTTTATTGGCGTAATGTGTATCATGTGTGAGTGACTGACACCTGCCATTAGAGTAATTAGGGCAACTGTCAGGTGAGGCGATCTACCTGTCACGCTCATAAAGGCAGGTGAGGCAATTACTTAAACCAGTCTTCTTTACTACATGACTTTTTGCGCTCTCTCTCTCTCTCTCTCTCTCTCTCTCTCTCTCTCTCTCTCTCTCTCTCTCTCTCTCTCTCTCTCTCTCTCTCTCTCTCTCTCTCTCTCTCTCTCTCTCTCTCTCTCTCTCTCTCTCTCTCTCTCTCTCTCTCTCTCTCTCTCTCTCTCTCTCTCTCTCTCTCTCTCTCTCTCTCTCTCTCTCTCTCTCTCTCTCTCTCTCTCTCTCTCTCTCTCTCTCTCTCTCTCTCTCTCTCTCTCTCTCTCTCTCTCTCTCTCTCTCTCTCTCTCTCTCTCTCTCTCTCTCTCTCTCTCTCTCTCTCTCTCTCTCTCTCTCTCTCTCTCTCTCTCTCTCTCTCTCTCTCTCTCTCTCTCTCTCTCTCTCTCTCTCTCTCTCTCTCTCTCTCTCTCTCTCTCTCTCTCTCTCTCTCTCTCTCTCTCTCTCTCTCTCTCTCTCTCTCTCTCTCTCTCTCTCTCTCTCTCTCTCTCTCTCTCTCTCTCTCTCTCTCTCTCTCTCTCTCTCTCTCTCTCTCTCTCTCTCTCTCTCTCTCTCTCTCTCTCTCTCTCTCTCTCTCTCTCTCTCTCTCTCTCTCTCTCTCTCTCTCTCTCTCTCTCTCTCTCTCTCTCTCTCTCTCTCTCTCTCTCTCTCTCTCTCTCTCTCTCTCTCTCTCTCTCTCTCTCTCTCTCTATCAAGATGGAAGAAGAAGGTACTGCAGACAAAGACATCAAGAAAAGTACTGGAAGGGAATGAAGTGGTGAAGCGAAGCGAGGGTTGCAGGGAAATGTGAGGGAAAATTGTACCTAAGAGTGAAAGAATGTCGCAACGCAGCTAGATGTCGCTTATGGTATTCTTAGAGACAGAGAGAGAGAGAGAGACTTATTTTTTTTCCTGGTTTTACTGTCATTCTACCTAGAGATGGAAACATATTAGTGTTTTTTTCACATTTTCTTTTACATTATGTTGGATTTTTCTCTAGTCCTCTTCCTCCTTCGCTTCCTCTTTCTCCAATTATCCTCTCGTCTTTCAGTACCATCATTTAATTTTCTAGTTTTCTTTCCTCTTACTTTTACACGTCTTTCTGCTCTTCCTCTTTTTTACCACTTTTTTTCTTTTTACCTCACTTCCTCCCCTTCATCTTCCTCCTCATCCTTCTTCTTTTTTTCTCATCCTTTTACCTCTCTTCCCTACTTCTGCTTTGCACGATTACTCCTTTCGATTCTTATCCTCTCACTACCAAGTTTCCCTGCTTCGCTCTCACCTCTCCCTAACACCTGTCGTCTCATTAGCCTTCCTCAGGGGTCGGTTTGAACAGGTGAGATGTGTGTGTGTGTGTGTGTGTGTGTGTGTGTGTGTGTGTGTGTGTGTTCAGTGTGGATGATATTTTCCTTATAACTTTTCTTTAATTTCTCTTTATTTCTTATATTTATTGTGATTTAGTTTCATTTCCTTATCTTTCTTTTCCTGTAACTGTGTCAGACTCTTCTTCGAATTATTTTCATTGCTTTTCGTGTGTTTTTTTTTATATTAGTGTCAGTGTGAAGTGTATTGAAATTAATCGGAATATATAAAATTATGCATGACTTTTTTTGGTATTTTTAGTTGATATTGTCTGTCATTATGTTATTGTTAGTCTAAAAAAGAAATATTGTGAATCAGAATATGAAGAAATAGATGTCTGATGAGAGAGAGAGAGAGAGAGAGAGTAAGAGTGCATAATATATCACAAGGGAGGGATTTAAACACGCAATGTAAAATGGAACTTCTTTTCATCCACCCATCCTGAAGGAGAGCTATGAATTCCTGGTGTGATTGGTGACTGGAGTGACTAGAGGACAAGTGGTGAGTAGTGGACTGGTGAGGATGGTGGTGGTGCTAATAGTGTGGCTCGTGGAGCTGCTATTGGTGCTTCTACTACAGCCCTACATCCATTCACACAGCACTCTCCTAACGTTCTATTGCTAAGAGTCTCCAATTTCACCCGCCACTTGCCATCATCACACCTAATAAACTGAGGACTTTCTTGGTAAATGTTCGTTGTGATGGTGCGTGTGATTCTCTCCTTTATTTCTACATGTTGTTGTTTCTATTTGTATTTCTTATCGCATCGTTCGTTTTTGTTTGTGTTTTTTGCTTCTAAACCTGTTTGTGTATTTTTTTGTGTGTGTATTTGTGTGTTTGTTTGTTTGTGTGTGTGTGTGTGTGTGTGTGTGTGTGTGTGTGTGTGTGTGTGTGTGTTTGTTTGTTTGTGTGTGTTTTTGCTTCTAAATCTGTTTGCATTTGCTTTTTTTTTATCATTTTCTTGTTTTTTGTTGATAGTTTTTTTATTATTTTATTTTTATGCATCTTAACTCTACGTCTGCTTTTGTTTCTCTTTCTTCATCTACTTCTACTGAACTACTACTACTACTACTACTACTACTACTACTACCACCACCACTACCACTACCACTATCACTACTACCACCACTATTAATCAAGAAAGCCTCTTGACGCAGTGTAGTAAAACAATAATATTAATGAACGTTTTGTCCAAACCATAATTAAAAAGACAGAGAGAGAGAGAGAGAGAGAGAGAGAGAGAGAGAGAGAGGACGAGGAAATAAATAAACCAATTGCGATAAAAGCCAATGTGAGAGAGAGAGAGAGAGAGAGAGAGAGAGAGAGAGAGAGAGAGAGAGAGAGAGAGAGAGAGAGAGAGAGAGAGAGAGAGAGAGAGAGAATATATGTAGCCATTAAGAACATTATTTCACTCTGTTAATTAGACGTGGCCTTCTTCACACCTGCTCCCTGTTATGTAACCTGGAAATACTAAACTCCTGGAAAAAAAACACCTTTCACACCCAACCCCTTGAAAAAAATAACAATAAAATAAATGAATAAATAAATAACGCACTACAAAGTTTATACGAAGGAAAAATATCCCTGGTGTATAAAAATGACGTGTTGGGGGAGAGGAAAAGGCGGAAAAAAGTGAGAATACTGACAAGCGAAACCTTTACAGAATTTTGTGGCGATGGAAATGAGGTTATAGCGGTAACAGAGTGTAACCCGGAAATATGCATCCATTATTTTGCCCTGATTCCGCAGGTGATTACTTTTTGGAAGGGACGAGAGACAGGTGTGTGGAGGAGGAAGAGGAGGAGGAGGAGGAGGAGGAGTAAGAGGAGAGGATGGGAAGCTAGGAAAGAACGAGTGAGTAAGAGAGTGTGATAGCGATAAGATAAGGAATGGAAGGAAAGGAAAGATGGAGAGGAGGAGGAGGAATGACACAGAGAAAAAATTAAAGAAGAAGGGGAAAGATAAAAGGGATGAGAAAATGGTGATAGAGGAAGGGAAGAAGGGAGAGAAGAAATATAAAAGGAAAAAATAAATGAAAAATAGGGAGGAGAGGAAGATAGGAAGGATGAAATGAGGTAGATGAGTTTTTATTGGTGTGTGTGGGTGTGTGAAGGGAGGAAATGCATGCCCGTGTGCATTTATTCAACAAAACCTTGTCAATTTTGGGAACAGACCGGGTGTGTGTGAAAAATAGAACCAGAAAACATTAATCAACTTTACACATCATTCGTGAAATTACATCATGACAATTTTTTTTCCACGAGGCGCCCGCAGAATATATATCCTTTCATTATTCTTTTTATTCCCTAGTCCCGCATCGCCCTCTCTACTCTTTTTATAATTAACCTGTCATGTCTTCAGCATTAATCTTACAAACGTTCCCTTTAATTTTTTTTTCATCATTATTGTGTTATCTTTTCACATTGTTCTTTGATTTCTTTGTCTTTCTTTATTGTGTTTATTAATTCATCATAGTTTTCTTTATATTGTCTACCGTGTTATCCATTTGTCATACTTCATTTTCCGTTTATCTTTGTTGTGTGTCAATTTCCTTATGATGTTTTTTAATTTATCTCTATTTCATATTTTTCATGGTTTGTTTTTCTGTTTTTTGTTTCAGGTTCACAGTGTCCTCCATCTTCCATTGCTACTTTAATCTCCCTTATTTTCTTTACAATGCCAGCGAACTTACATTATTTTCTCTATCTTTCCAGGTAAGCGTCCATTAATCATCAATTTTCTCAAGACACAGAAGGTAAAAGGATAAAATGTACCACAGTAATGCTTCTCAGGAAACATGACACTCTAAAACACTAAGAACCTTACATTGTTTTCTCCATCTGTCCATTAACCAGCAGGTCTCTTAAACCCTTGAGTACCATGACGCGTTTCCATATTCATTTTCCTTACTATTTGGTGATTTTATACAGGTTCAGAAACTTATGTGAAGAATTGAAATAGTAAAGACTATGGCTATTATTTTTCTGACCTCCATCGACCCTTCCTAATGGTCTAATCGTACACAAATCTCGTAAAAATATGTCCCAGTATTGAAGGGCGTTAGAGTACATAGGAAAATAAACAGCTGTGTATCATTCTCATATTTCAGGAAACCTTATACATTGCTACATATAAATTGCATTGTGTCCAGTAGCTTCTCACCTTTTGATCCGTAAACCAACATTTTTTTTCAGGATTCATAATAAAAAACGGATTGTGTCAGAGTATTGCATTTCAGGAAAGGATACATCACTACATCCAATTTATCGTTTAAGGACACAAATGCAAGTAAAAAAGAAAAAGAAAATTGAAATCGTCGCGGTCTATTGCGATGTAGCTCCTCAGAAAACGGAACACAACACGCCACCATGTAGAACAGCATATGACAGGGAAACAAGACGATAAGCAACATAACACCACGCAGCACGGAATAACAAAGCACTCGTCAACCGTACTTCCCTCCTGAGATTTACCATTATAAGACTGGTCACTTTTTCCTTGCCCTAATTCGAAGGAAGAAATGTTTACTGTTAGGGCAATTGGCTGTAAAAACGTGGTATTATCTTTGATCTTCTAATGTCACTGTGAAAATGGTATATAGAAACTACGATATTGATTCAGACCTAGTTATTATCTTTCTTATTCTAGTATCAATACTGTATATTAATCATTACTTATACTCTATCCGTTTAAATATCAGATATCTTATATATAAACTGTGCTTCATACTTGTTTAGTCTTCCATTCACCTTTTTTTCCCATTTTAGTATCAATTGTGTATATACTCTGTCCGTTTAGGTATCACGTATCGTATATATATAAACTACTCTTCATATTTGTTTAGTCTTCCATTCACCTTAATCGCATTTTATTATCAAGAGTGTGTATGAGTCATTATTTATATTCTGTGTCCGTTTAGGTATCATGTATCGTATATATAAACTACGATTCATGGCTATTTAGTCTTCCATTCACTTTATTCGCATGAAACATGAAAAAAAAAAAAAATTGGGGGGAGGGGAATCATAAGTAAGTCACGTCCAGTTACAGAGTGAGAGAAGGTGTGAAAGGTTTTAGGGTCATGACAAAAGAGATTGGTTTCTGCTGATTTAGTATTGGCGTATTAAACACAGAGCATATATTCTTTCAGTGAAGGTTCAAGGCTACTCTCGTGTGTTAACATTTAATGGAGAGTAAATAAAGTCGTAAAAGGAAGGAGGAATCGTTGACATGATAGAATATGTGCAAGTAAGGTTTGTAGTGTGTGTGTGTGTGTGTGTGTGTGTGTGTGTGTGTGTGTGTGTGTGTGTGTGTGTGTGTGTGTGTGTGTGTGTGTGTGTGTGTGTGTGTGTGTGTGTGTGTGAAGCCTGGGGTACTGTACACAGCTTACCAAAAAAATGTGCCTTTCTATTATTCATCTCCGCATTGGACGGACAGAGGAAGAAAATAAATGTATCCTTCATGAATTATTTCCCTGCATTAAGTATGTACAATGCCCCGCCAGAAGAGAGCGAGCCGGGACGTAAACAATGATAACTTATGCGAGTGAAAAAATAATGCACTACTTCGACCAGCTCTTCCGGCGACGCTCCCGCCCTGAATACCTACTTAATTACTAATCAGGCTATTTTGTCCCCTTACTTACCTTCCCCGAGTCGCTTTGTACAGCATTCTTGCATGTTTGATGTGTTTCGCCGCGCTTAACCCTCGTGTGTACCTGTGAACGCACCACGCACGCCAGGTACACATGCTCAGAAATCTGTTATCCTGCTACATTCACTTCCATTGTGTTTTACGTTTGCCTTCACTTTGAAATCCTCTGATCTGACAATCTTTTAATTGGCAGGACTTATCAGGAGATTGTCAGCCTGGCAGGTAAAAGATTAAAGGTAAATACTAACTGTTTGAAAGCGAGTGTACAGGTAAATGGTCATAGATCTGTAGTATACGTAAGGCGCGTGAAACAGAGGTGCTCTAAACTCACCCGAAGTTCGTGTTTTATGTTCTCTTACAAAGTTTGGGCCGCGAGCAACATTCCAACGTGGTAATGAATGTAGTTCTATTTTTTTGTGTGAAACTTTGTGTGTTTGTTTTGTAGTTTTCGTGACGCCTTGTGTAAATGCATGTACACTTTTATGTGAGTTTCTTGTGTGCATCGCAGACATACATATAGATAAATAGATCGGTAGATAGACCTGCCTGCTCCTGTATTTCCATCTTCCTACGACTCGACTTCTTTTCAGAGGGAGGTTTCAAGACATTTTTAGCTAACTCTCTTAATATTTTAGGGAGCTGGCAATTGAGTAAGCCTTTTCTTTTTATTTTTTTGTTGCCCTTGGCCAGTTTCCCTATTCCATAAAAAAGATATATGGTAAGGTATTCAAATATTAGATAGTTTAGATAGACACCTACACCCTCAGTTATAATACATCACAAAACACATTACAACTTACAAACTTATACAGAGAAAAGCCCATAAACCTTCCCCCTTCCCCCCCCTTTATGCGGACATGGTCACGGTGGCACGCACATACACATAGCCAGAACATTCTAATTTCCACAAACTGTCAGTATCGCCATTTCACTTTAGGTTGAGTGGACTCGAATTGCTTTCCGGGCAGCAGGTAACCCCGCAGGCCACGTAATGCACAGGTAATGTTGCACTTGTAGCGGCGGGAACCTGCTGCCGGGATTATGGCGTCATGGCGCGCTGGGATGCCTACTTATGGGACCGCTCAGGTGGAGAACTTTTTTTGCTGTTTTTTTTTTTTTTTTTATTCGTCTTTTGCCATTTTGGAGTTTTTTTTTCAATATCTGTGTTATATTGTCTGTTTTTGTTAGGTTTCATGTGGTCATATTGTAAATTTTATAGTATTCATGTTATTTTTACTTTCCTTACCCTTACTTCGCTTTTATTTCCTTTTCTTGTCTTTTCCTTTCATTCTCTTTTCTTTCTTTTCTCTTCTCTTCTCTTACCTTTCCTTCCTTTCTCTCACATTTCACTTTCTATATCTTTCTTTCTCTGCTCGTACATCTCATTTGTTTTCCCCGGGCAAGCTGTTTCACCTCCTCTTTGCAACACCCACAATCCTACCTAATATTTTCTCTCTACCTTTCATTTTCATCATCACAATCACTTCTGTTGCAACACGAAAGTAACACTTGAAATGTCATAGAGTCTTCGTGCGCTTCTCTCTCTCTCTCTCTCTCTCTCTCTCTCTCTCTCTCTCTCTCTCTCTCTCTCTCTCTCTCTCTCTCTCTCTCTCTCTCTCTCTCTCTCTCTCTCTCTCTCTCTCTCTCTCTCTCTCTCTCTCTCTCTCTCTCTCTCTCTCTCTCTCTCTCTCTCTCTCTCTCATTTACTTCGTCTCTTCCATCATTTCTCAGTCTTTTCAATTTCCTTCAATTCACTCCCTTTCCCTTATTCCCATTAAGCATTTTTTGGTCAGTTATATTTTCGCAAACTCGTGTATCGGATCTTCACCCTCGCAATTATCAAGCACTTGCAGATTCCTCTTCTCCTTTTCCTCCTGCTCTTCCTCCTCTTCTTCCTCCTCCTCCTCCTCTTCTTTCTCCTTCTCCTCCTTTCTCCTTCTCCTTCTCCTCTCAAGACATTAATTTTACATCTGGTAGTGTTTTCTTTTTCCTTTTCTATCCGTCAGTATTTTTCCACTTATTTTTTCACGCAGTCTCCATTTATTCACGTGTATTGATGAATATTCCTGCTGGTGAATGATGTGTTTCCCTTTTTCCTTCGCGCACGATCGCTTGATGCTCTCCTCTTTTCATTCACTCGAGTGCCACGACTCCCCATGCACCACTTACACCATCCCTGGCATTGTCTGTTACCCTTGCGCTCACATCTCCCTTCACAATTACTCTCTCTCTCTCTCTCTCTCTCTCTCTCTCTCTCTCTCTCTCTCTCTCTCTCTCTCTCTCTCTCTCGCTCTCGCTCTTCTCTTCTCCACTCCACTCCTTTCAGTTCCACTCCCACAAAAAGCGACTGCTATCCATCTCCTTGTCGATTTCTATTCTCATCCTCCGCATTGGACTCGTGTTTATCTCCCTCGACCCTCTCACCTCTCTCACCTCTCTCACCTCTCCCAGCAGACCATCTTTCATGTCAACAACAGCAGTACCCTTCCTCTCTCTCTCTCCCTCTCTCTTACTCTCCCTTTTACTCTTCCTCTTACTCTCTCTATTGCCTTTTCTGATTTGTTACTGATTTCCTGTGAGTTGCTTGACCGTTCCTCCTTCCCTTCCGTGTGTTTTGCTGCTGACACCAAGATCATTTTCATTAGTAATTCTATGCACTGTGTCTTGTCTTGCTTGATTTCCAGTTTATTAGTGTCAGTTTTACATGGTTGGATATTATAGTGTGTGTGTGTGTGTGTGTGTGTGTGTGTGTGTGTGTGTGTGTGTGTATGTGTTTGTATATGTTGTATGATATAAATCTTCATTTTCATCCTTTATTGCTTTTTTTATTTCATTTACTTTCTTACCATTAACTCCAGAGAATAAGATGTACAACACAAAACACTGTTCCAAATTCCTCAATCGCTATTTTCAGTCCCATTAATGTTACAAACCATTAAAGGTCAAAAACATTACCATCACCACCACCTCCACCACCACCACCACCACCACCTCCACCACCACCAACACCACCACCACCAACAACACTGAATCAGCCCACATATCAGAATTTAGCTTGAAATGATGGAGAGTTTGGGTTTCAAAAAGTATTACTCGGATCGTTCGCTTTTAAAAAACAATTATTGCGGTACGGGTGTAATGATAGCGTACGTGAAGTGTTGGGGGGGGAGACTGGGGGAGATTACCAGCTGTGGGGAGGAGGGGAGGAAGGGGTAGAGAGAGAGAATATGGTAACTACTGATGAGTGAGATGTATTTAAAGTGAAAGGAAAGAGTAAGAAAACAATTTGAGTGTTTAGGTAACGTTTTTTTTTTTACTTATATGGGGTAAGAGAGGAGGGGAGGATAGAGGAAGAATGTGGCAACAACTGATGATTGATAGATGTATGTAAAGTGAAAGAAAAGGGTAAGGAAAAAAAAAAAAAGAGAAAGCAATTTGGGTTTATAAGTCACATTTTTGTATTTATTTCTATTCCTCTTCTGTCCTGTGTTGTGTGTTAATCTGTCATTCACTTGAGTTCGTTCCTTATACTCTCTCTCTCTCTCTCTCTCTCTCTCTCTCTCTCTCTCTCTCTCTCTCTCTCTCTCTCTCTCTCTCTCTCTCTCTCTCTCTCTCTCTCTCTCTCTCTCTCTCTCTCTCTCTCTCTCTCTCTCTCTCTCTCTCTCTCTCTCTCTCTCTCTCTCTCTCTCTCTCTCTCTCTCTCTCTCTCTCTCTCTCTCGTCGTTCCTTATGTAGTCTCTTACCTTTCTTTATGTACATTTAGACAAGGTGTTTGTATCAAGACAAATATATCATGTGTATTATTTTTTTTAAAGAAAGAGAATCCGCAGGTGTGTATGTGCGTGTTTCAGTGTCTTGTTTTTTTAGTGTGGGAAAACTTTGGGGTAACAGATGTGTCGGGCAGGTGTGTGGAAGGGAGAGAAGTGAGAGGGAGAAGTAATTACTATACGGACAGTCTGCTAAGGAAGTCCGTCAGGAGGGAAGGGTGAGGTGGAATGGTAAGGAAACGAAGTGGATTGTAGTGGATAGTGGTGGTGATAGTAGTAGCAGTGGTGGTGGTGGTAGTGTTGGTGGTGGTAGTGAGAGTATTGTGTTTAGTTAATGATGGTGCTTGCCTAAAAAAAATAAACAACTTTTACACACACACACACACACACACACACACACACACACACACACACACACACACACACACACACACACACACACACACACACACACACACACAAGCGATTAACCACTCACCCGAACGAACAAACACACTAAAAAAAGAAGAAAAAAAACCCAAATCACTAACCTTTTACGAATTATCAATACACATTTTTCGAGCCCATTTTTTCGGCACCACCTAGCGAAATCCACTCAATCACGGACAAACCCTCTCTTTTCGGGCCGCGACGGAGCTCTCACCTGGAAACAAAATAGCAGGGCGGCTCATCAAAATACCATAAATCAGTGAGGAAACTGACCCGCGCGAATATAATATGACTGCAACTCGTGTTTTTGAAATATAGTTCATGGGTGACACGCTGAGAGAGAGAGAGAGAGAGAGAGAGAGAGAGAGAGAGAGAGAGAGAGAGAGAGAGAGAGAGAGAGAGAGAGAGAGAGAGAGAGAGAGAGAGAGAGAGAGAGAGAGAGAGAGAGAGAGAGAGATTCATGTTGGGTTTGATATTACAGAAAATAAATATAGGATAAAAAGAGGAAGAGAGTGTTAAAAGTACTAGAGAGAGAGAGAGAGAGAGAGAGAGAGAGAGAGAGAGAGAGAGAGAGAGAGAGAGAGAGAGAGAGAGAGAGAGAGAGAGAGAGAGAGAGAGAGAGAGAGAGAGAGAGAGAGAGAGAGAGAGAGAGAGAGAGAGAGAGAGAGAGAGAGAGAGAGAGAGAGAGAGAATCTAGCTCCGTTTGACGTTTCAGAAGGGAAATAAAGGATGAAAATGAAAAAGAAATATCATAAAGTGGTTGAATAGGAACACGAGAAGGAAGTAGGTACAAAAAGAAAAGGAAAAAATACAGAGAGGAAGTGGAAAAGAATGTGGAAGTGGAAACGCTAGATAAAGAAGGGAGGAAGGGACGAGCCGTTGACTGATGCGAGACTGATGAAGTAGAGGAACAGGAGTAGAGTGACAGATTTCTCCGATTACAAGGTATTGGACGAGGGGCAGGGAAGGGAAGTGCAGAGAAGGGTAGGAGTATATATAGCATTTGTTCACAAGAAGACTGGTTGAGCTGGAAAACCGATGGGAGATAGATAACCTGCGGGAATGAAAGGTATATATAATAGCTATTGATTTAGAAGGAAAGAAAACTATTGATAATATTTTTCTTCCTTTACCTAGTGTTTCCTTCTGTACTCTGTGGTGGAAAACTGATAGTAAATAGATAACCTGCATGAATGAAGGTGTATATATATATAGCTATTGATTTAGAAGGAAAGAAAACTAGTGATAACATTTTTTCCTAATATATTTTACCTACCGTTTCCCTTTGTACTCTGAGCAGGAAAATTGATGGGAGATAGATTACCTGCGTGAATAAAAAAAAAAGTATTGATTTACCAGGAAAGGAAACTAGACACATTATACTTTCCCTCTCCCTTTCCCAACTGTACTCTGAGCTGGAAAATTGATAGGAGATAGATAACCTTCGTGAATGAAAGGTATATATAAAAGTATTGATTTAGACTGAAAGGAAACTAGAGAGAGATGATATTTTTCCTCTTTTCCTTTACCTACTGTTTCCCTTTGTACTCTTCCTTTCCCTCTCATTTCTGCCTCAATCATTTACGTTTCTTTACTCTCTTTTATCCTTCAGTTCGTAGAATATTTAGTCATTCATAGTTTGTCATCACTTGATCAAATATTTTCTCGCATAACAGGGAGGGAAATGCGGAAAAGAGGAGAGAAGAACACGTAAATAAAATAGGAATCCTCTTCATAAAACTAGTGTAATAAATGTTGTGAAAGGGAATTATTAAAACAACCCCCTATTCATGTTTCCTTTTATATTGTATAAAGTAAGCGTATCCAAAAGTAATAAAGAATTCTTTTTATTGGTGCGCTTCGAGTCATGATGAAATTTTCAAGTGGCAACGGACGAACATGAATGAAAAACACAGTGTAATTGTATTTCATCCAATTATTTATATCGTTAGCAAATAGAGACGAAAGGGTAAAAAAAAAATGCAATTTTGGGCAAAACTCAACAACAACAACATAAAGAAAACGAATAAACGAAAGCAGAGTCAACGAAATGTATTGAGACTCTCTCTCTCTCTCTCGTAAGAACTCAAGAAAGGAAAGGTTCAATTAAGCTGATTCTCGCCCTCTCTCTCTCTCTCTCTCTCTCTCTCTCTCTCTCTCTCTCTCTCTCTCTCTCTCTCTCTCTCTCTCTCTCTCTCTCTCTCTCTCTCTCTCTCTCTCTCTCTCTCTCTCTCTCTCTCTCTCTCTCTCTCTCTCTCTCTCTCTCTCTCTCTCTCTCTCTCTCTCTCTCTCTCTTTTTTTTTTTTTTTTATTTAAACTAGGTTACATGTGTTGTACATACCAGAGGTCTGAGACTATGGTATAGTTCAGGCCTATCTTGGCAACAAAAGAAAATACACAATATTTACAGAAGTGAGACAAGTTGATAATTTGATAATAGTATATAATTACACACTTTCACTGCACTTATTGGTGTCACACTAGCACTTTAGCCACTCGTTCACGCCTCTTTTGTACGCCTGGAGGCATGTAGAGTGGTGTATGTTTGTGTCTTGCACCAGCCGGTTCCACATGCGGCTGTAACGAGGGAGGAAGGAACGGAGGTGACTCTCGGTCCTCGCAAAGGGCACAGTCACAGTGAGGTGGTGGTCTATTAGGCCGGCGGTTCGAGTGTCATGTGTGGGGATGGATGGGGTGGCAGGCGTAGTGGTGCCAGGTGTGGAGTCTGTTGCCTGAGGGCCTTGTACATGACGCACAGGCCCGCCACGTCTCGCCGCTGCTGTAGAGGTTGAAAGTTGGGCTGCTGATCCTGGTTCCTCATTTGCACCATCCTCTGCGCTCTTGCCTGGATCCTGTCAAGCCCGGCAAGATAGGAGGGTGGGCAGGAGGACCAGGTGAGGAGCGTACTCCATGACGGGCCTGACCTGGGCCCTGTAGAGGGACGCTATCCCCGGACCGTCGAGCAACTTCCCAACGCGTCGGACACAGCTCAGCCTCCACGCCGCATCCCTGGCAACCCTCCTCACGTGGGTGGTGAAAGTTAGGCCTGCGTCTACTTCCACCCCCAGGATGGAGATAGACTGCTGGAAAGGCAGCCTTTTGCCTTCAAGAAAGAAGGCTGGGGGATGGGCGTCTTCTCGCCGCCTGGAGATGTGCAGGACTTGAGTTTTCTCAGGGGCGAGGGTTATTTGCCAGCGGCAGCTCCAGGATGCAATAACTTGCAGGACAGCGTTGATTCTGTCCACCGTGTTCTGCCGGTGGTTCCTGTCGCTGATGAAGGTGAGGGTGCAGTCGTCTGCATAAGCTTTGGCCTCGGGGACTAGTTGCAGTATGTCATTGAAATATACACACCACAACAGAGGCCCGAGGACACTGCCCTGAGGGACGCTGGCTTTGATATGGTGTTGGGAGGACGAGTGGCCATCAACAACAGTGTGCAGGGTTCTGCCATGAAGGTAGTCCTCCAGGAGGTGCAGCAGTCCTCCACACACTCCAAGGCTCCTCAGTTTGGCTGCCATTCCCTTGAACCACACTCTGTCAAAAGCACCGGCGATATCCAGGGCAACGACGAACACCTCTTTCCCACTGTCTATCGCGGTGCTCCACTCCGTAGAGTTTAGGAGAAGCAGGTCGGCTGCCGACTTACCCTGCCTGAACCCAAACTGCTTTGAGTTAAGGAGGTGGTGGGCGTCGAGGAAGGCGGTGACTTTTCTCGTGATGAGGACTTCCAGCGTCTTCCCCACCACGGAGAGGAGAGAGATGGGCCTGTAGTTCTTAGGATCCGCCCTGCTACCCTTCTTGTGTACAGGCACCACTCTGGCCTGCTTCCAGAGTGCTGGCCATGTTTGGGAAGTGAGGCATTCCCGGTAGAGCTGGGTGAGTGGAGTGGCGAGCTCAGCTGCACATTGCCTGAGTATGTGAGGGCTGATGTTGTCTGGTCCCAGAGCCTTCTTCGTGTCGGTCTTGCTGAGCAGGGCCATCACCTCCTCCATGGTGATGTGCAGGCTGTCCAGCTCAGCAGTTGTTAGCACTGGGATCCTGGGTGGAGTGTTGTTTGGGTGGGTAACACTCATTTTGGTGGAGAAGTGGGCGGAGAATAGCTCGGCTTTGTCCCTCCCTCTCGTCACTACCTCACCGCTCGGTGTGGTGAGTGGGGGGGATGGTGGAGTCCGTGGCCAGGCCCTGCTGCTGCTTCAAGCTACTCCACCACTCCTTCTTACCAACATTCTGACCTGAGAGCTTTGCAGTCAGGTCAGTCTTCCACCTTTGGATGGCGGCTTTTTGCGCGTTGGCCATGTTGCGGCAGGCAGCTTTATATGACTCACGGTTGGCTTGGGTGCTGCTTGCTCTCAGTCGTCGCCAGGCCCTGCTCTTCAAGTCCGCCGCCTCACGACAGCGAAATCCAAACCATGGCTGATCCCCCTGGTCTTGATTTATATGTCTGGCAGGGCACATACTTTGACTGAAGGGACAGCAGGTGACTGGTGAAGGCCTCCACCTGTTCGTTAAGGGTGCCAGTGAGACGATCCTCCCAGTTTGTCTGGCTGAGCTCAGCTCTCAGTGCCTCCCAGTCAGCTCGCCGCCAAAGCCAGTTGGTGCGCGTTGTCGGTTCATCCCTGTCCACCCTCACTTTCACTGTCGTAAGGATGGCCACGTGGTCAGATGACCCAGGGGTACCGAGTGGGCGGCAGGTGACTAATCCCTCTGGCAGATCGGTAATTACTGGATCGAGTGAGGAGCCAGAAATATGGGTTGGGAAGTCGACATGGTTAGTGAGCCCAAAATCTGTTAGCAAGTCATCAAATGCCCTCGCCACAAGGTGCTGGTTGAGGTCACCAATGATGATGAGGTGTTTGCAGGCTTGCTGGTACAGTAGGGCATCCAGATTAGTGTGGATAAAGTGAAGAGGCTCACTTCCCTGCCACTGAGGGCGGTAACACACACAAAGGAGCACTGCTTCATTATTGTGTGTCCACACCTTAAAAAATATGAGCTCCAGGTGCTCTGGCATGTCTACTTCCACCACCTGTACAGAGAGAGACTTCCTAAAGCACACGGCAACACCACCAAAAGTGCCATGCGTTCTGTCTCGGCGGTGCCATGTTGTGTAGTCCTGCAGCTGTCCGTAGTTGGCGGGCACCGAGGAGTTTAGGAAGGTCTCCACTGTGGCAATGACGTCAGGGTTGTGAGGCAGCACGTGACTGTGCGTCAGGTCGCCGATGTTAGTCTGCAGACCCCTAACATTGGCTGACAGAATAGTGAGCTTGTCCCGGCAGCGCCCGCCATTGCTCCAGTTGTTGTGGCGGTAATACTGTGGTGGTGCCGGGGGGGCGTAAGGGGGGGACCAATCTCTTGTCGTGGGAGTGGTGATTCTCTGGAGAGACTGAAACACGAGGTCTCTCGTCCGGTTTTGCTCGTTTATGAGGTGAGCAAATAACCTTTCCTGCCGCTCCTGGTTGAGGCGTGTGAGGCAGTCCTGATGTGTGTGGCCCAGGCGGTTACAATGCTCACACCTCGTCCTCCTGGTACAGTCTTCCGTGGAATGACCTCTCTTCCTGCAGTGACGGCAGTACGTGCTTGGACGTCTGTGCTGGCTAGTGTTTTGCCGTGAGTTGTGAGGTGGACGGGTGGCAGGCGCTGGGATAGCGGAGGGCGGTGGCTCGGCTCGCTGTCCAGGTCGTGCGCGCGGCCCGGCAGGGGGGTGGCGGGCGGCTGGTGCGCTGCGGCGTGGGGGGTGCTGGGTTCTGGGTGGGAGGCTGCGTTTGTTTGTGATGTTCTCTCACGATGTGTTTGTTGTTGTTGTTGTTGTCTTCGAGCAGAGCGGTGATTGTTGAGGACTTGGTTTGGTTGGTTGGGGGGTGGAGTTCCCGTAATCCCTGTTTGTGGTGAGTCAGAGGCAGGTGGTTGGAGAGGCGCAGTTTGAGTTGTGGATGCGTCAGTGGTGGGGTGATGGGTCGGTCAGTGGACGTAGAAGGAACAGTAGAGGTGGTGGTGACGTCAGTGGATATAGGCTCTACGGTTGTGGTGGTAGAGGTGGAGATAGTAGTGGTTGTGGTGGCGGAAGTGGTGGTTGCAGGGCTGGTAGCAACCTCTGGGAGGGTGGGATTCACCTGACTAGGCACGTGTGAGGTCTGGCCAGGTGGGCTGGAAGCAGGGTTGGGAGCAGCTACTGGTGGGGCGGAATTGACCTGACTCTGCACTTGTGAGGTCCGGCCAGGTGGGCAGGAAGTGCTTTCAAGATTATGGGGATTTATCTGGCTAGATACTCGAGGGGTCTGGAAAACACGTGGTTTACCTGAGGTCCACCAGCTACGGGCTGCCTCGTTGCTGGTCACGTGTTGCTGCCACTCCTTGTCGATCCTCTCCGAGCTTGCGGTGCAGGCGATGGAATTTGTATCTAATTCCTCTAGGCTTGATCTGAGCGCCACAATCCTGTCAAGGAAGTGGATGACGGACACCAAGTACTCCCTGTTTTCAGCGATGTGGTGAGTGTGAGGCTCAAACAAGTTAAGGATGGCTTTTTTACTCCTTAGTTCCTTACAGAGTGACTTGTTTAGTTTCTCTCTCTCTCTCTCTCTCTCTCTCTCTCTCTCTCTCTCTCTCTCTCTCTCTCTCTCTCTCTCTCTCTCTCTCTCTCTCTCTCTCTCTCTCTCTCTCTCTCTCTCTCTCTCTCTCTCTCTCTCTCTCTCCAGTTAAATGTTAAGTCAATAACCGTGTTATAGCATCGCAATATTTTAAGCACCTGGGATATTTTTTATGTATATTTAAACGTATTAAGCAACGTTTATGATCCTTATTTGTGTGCAACGTTTATTTGCTGGTGTTGGTCACTTCCTTATTTGAATATTGTCTTGCAGAAGATGAATTTCCATTTTTCCTTTTTGCTTTTCACCGGATCTTTTCTTCCTTGCCTTTGTCTCCTCGTAATCATTTTGTCTCCTGGCAACTTCTGTCTGCTGTCAAGAATCAGACCTTAACTTTTCTCTTGCATTTAGATTTTCCTTCACTGTCCTGTTTGCAATTTGTGTTCACGCTTTGATGTCTCTCAGTAAAAACGACATTTTGATTATCTCTTATTGGCAAACTTTCTTAAATGTCTTGGTCACTTTTTTTGGTTTTGTATGTGAAACTCTGTATTGCAATAATCACATTAGAATGAGCTGGGATGAACTCTTTTTATGCCAAGATCAAACACGGCTGCTAATCTTCATTTCGTGTTGGTTATTCTCTCTCTCTCTCTCTCTCTCTCTCTCTCTCTCTCTCTCTCTCTCTCTCTCTCTCTCTCTCTCTCTCTCTCTCTCTCTCTCTCTCTCTCTCTCTCTCTCTCTCTCTCTCTCTCTCTCTCTCTCTCTCTCTCTCTCTCTCGTGTAGGCAGCAGTAATGCTTTGGTTCTTTGTTACTGATTGAAAAATAACCCATCAGTGGAATCAGATCTCTTTTGTCCACTCTGGTCAGTGTTCCTCCCGCGCTGCGATGCCCAGAAGGTTAATGGGAAGCAGTACAAGTAATGGAATGATAATTTGCCTTTGATGCGTCTGACTTTTCCAGTACAAATGTTTCGCTCATTACTCCATGCGTAATTAATTTGCTTGTGAAAAGGGGCACAGTTGACTATGGCAGGTTTAACGTTTATTTTTTTGTACTTTGTTAGACGTACACAGAGAGAGAGAGGAGGAGAGAGGCAGAGAAAGAGATCCCAGGTAGCATTAGGCATGTTATTCTGTGACGCCTATGATGCACCTACCTGACTCAGTCCTTTGTGCGTGAATATTTTGTTACCATCAATGCTGTTTGTGATATTCTATTCCCTCTGACGTTAGCCTTTCGCTTGTAGGTGTTAAGCATCCTGCACTGGCTGGAAAGATGAGGCGTTTTACTCCTGTCGTCTATGATCTCCATCGTTTATATTTCTTTTTGATTCTGTAAAACGGGAATATATACGTTAAGCACATGCATATCCACCTGGAGTAATATTAACGGGTTTTCGAGGCGTAAAATTCATGTCACAGTAGATTTTATAAAGTAAGGAAAACTGAAAGGTCTCTCAGATGCAGAAATCAACCACGAATTCTGAAAATCGGACGTGTTTTAAGAACTCTATATTGAAAGTTGTGTTTTATCTTGTTATTCTCACAAAGCTTGCTAATTTGCTTCTGGTTTTCTGTTCTCGCCACCAACTTAAAAAATGAGACAACGATACTTTATCACTCCACATTTTCGCAATCATCTGGAACATTTAGATAAATTTTGGTTTACTCTTCGTATATAAAGAGTTTCACATCCAAAGTTAAAGTCCAACCGTTTTCTTTAATATTGTGTCCAAGCATGCGACTTTTCTATTTTACCCGAATATTAACCCTTTACTATTATTTGATACAGCTTTCCTCTATCACAAACGACTGGTGTATTTCCTTTTCTTCCGTAGCTACCTCTAACTGTTATAAAGGGTAGTCACTAGAAAGCTCCTTAATTCCTTCTTTTTCATTTCTCCATCTAATTGAAAAAGATCTTGTGTTGTGCTTTTGGTGTTGTGAATTGTTGGATATTACAGTAGTTAACTAAGGACGAGAGTGGTGAAGGATTGCTGAAGATGGGTCTTAAGATTCTCACAAACTTTAGTCGCCTCTTCCTTTATCTTCAGCTATTCATCCACTCTTCTTTTCCACTAAAATTATTGTCTAGTGAAAGTGACAAGCGATTATTATCTTGATGGACATTTTTATACCCTCATTCATCTATTCTTGGACTTTTACCTTGCAGCTTCGAACCATTTGTCCATCTAGAATTCTCTACCTCCATTATTACACACAAAAGTAACAGAAAACGTAATTAGGATAACTAGGTCTTGTCAAAGCTTCCAGTCGTGTTTCACAATTTTCCTGCAGTGTATTACCATCCACCCTTCAAGTATTATCCTCAATAATCACATACATTAGGTGTCTTCTTCTCGTCTTTCTTAGGTACACGTGACGCTTTATTATCTCTTGGAGAAGGTTATGGACGTCACTGATACTTGTACGTAGAAAAATTGAATAAAATGGAAAGTAATGGCAAAGAATTCAAAGGTTTTGTGTCTACAGGCTCACATTAGACATCAAAACTTTTCAGGGATATTTAGGATTATGTACTTATTTAAAGCCTGTGGAAAGAAATAACACGGATAAAGAGACTAAGAGTGTTCATCCTTCTTCATCCCTCTGTGAGAAAAAGCAAATACCCCTTTGTACGTAATTTTCCAGAGAAGATTATAACTCTTACCATGAAAATACGATTAGCACTCAGTCTACATGTGTTTGCTGGGGATTTTTCTACGTTTATCTTTCACGGTCTCACGAGTCTTTCTAGAAGGGAGAGAGAGAGTTACTGAATTAAGCAAGAGTGCGCCGTGAAGATACGTAGTGGAAACTCGAGAGAAAATATCAGAAGAAAAACAAAATATATAGCGAATAGCAAGTTTGTCTGTTCCTCTCTCTCTCTCTCTCTCTCTCTCTCTCTCTCTCTCTCTCTCTCTCTCTCTCTCTCTCTCTCTCTCTCCCTTTGTATAAGCGTGAGAGAAAGTAGCCAAGGAAAAACAAGACTGTAATCAGAGAGAAAGGGAGTGAATGAGATGAGGAAGAGGAAGAGAAGGAGAAAGACAGAGATAATAACTTAGCTGAATTGCTTGTTAATGAGGAGCTGATTAGAGGATGGATGGTGGCAAGGAATTTGATCATGAGGAAGACAGCGAGGAGAGGAAGAAGGAAAGAAAATGGACGCTAGATGATAAAGCTGTTTGCGAAGAGAAGGGAGAGGGAAAGAGAGAGATAGGAGTCGTATTACGGAGGAGGAGAAAGCGATCAAGGACAATTAGAAGATGAAGTGTAGGGGAGAGAGAGAGAGAGAGAGAGAGAGAGAGAGAGAGAGAGAGAGAGAGAGAGAGAGAGAGAGAGAGAGAGAGGGATTTGCTCATGATAAACAGAATATGGAGGATAAAAAGAAGATGGAAGAAGATAGTTATACATTAAAACGATGGAAATAAGAGAGAAAGGAGAAAGAGAAGAGACAAATGATAAAATTGATAAGAAACTGAACCGGAAGAAATATAAGTGATAAGGAAAGAATGTTGGTAAGAAAAAGTCGTGGAAATATTAACCATGAGAAAATAGAGACAAAGAAAAGAAATGATAAGACATAATAGAAATATAATATTACACTAGATAGCAATGAAATAGAAATCATAGAAAGGTAAACACACACACACACACACACACACACACACACACACACACACACGATCTTGAACCTCCCATGGGATAATCAGAACATGTCATATCAGGTCAGGTCAACTTGAAGAATAGACACGGTACACGGCCAAGGATACATTAGGTCATGTCAAGTGAGGTGGGATCAGCGTAATGTCTGTGCTGTAGCCGTGTTCCTCGCTAATGTAGTGTAAACAGTGTAGCAGGCGGTCAGTCACGAGGTTCTGACGAGATACGAGAGGATGTGTAGCCTGGTTGTCGCTGCTCCCTTATGTTGTTGGTGCTGATTGTGGTAATTGTCCTCCTGCCGCTCTGGAACCCTCGGAAGTTGACCCAAATTGGATGCTACTTATTTTTTAGCATGTTAAGCTAAGTGTGTGTGTCTGCTCGGGAGGTGGTGTGTGGGAAAGAGGGTAGTATGTGTGTGGTGAGACATGGGTACAGGGAATGTGAAGTTTTTTTTTAGCATGTAGTGTGAAGTGTACCGGTGTGTGAAAAGACAGTAGTATGTGTGTGGCGAGACGAGGGTTCAGGGAATATTGGTTAAATCTCTTCATTATTTCCATTCACCTTCATCTCCTTCATCTTTTTCTTACATCTCTTATTTTATTTAGTTTATAACCGCGTCGTCTGCAGATTTGCCTCATCCTTTACAATGCCTCAGTGTTTCTGGTGGACTGACAAGGCTAGTGAAGCGAATCGTATCTGCCATGCATCAGCTCCCCGCAGGATGTTCACTTTAAGTCTCTGTTTAACTTGCCTTCACTTCCCGGAATGTGAGGTCGAGTATAAATCCCCGCTGTGTATCCTTCTCTGAATATACGGAACATATTCATTTATAACATCGCCGACTTGCTCACTCACTCACTTAACCTGTCGCTCTCTTTCGCCTTCCAACATCAAGCGTAACCTAAGCGTTTTGAACCAAGCTCCTTCATCAATCTTGCATCACTAAAATTCTCCATAATGTGCGTCTATTAATAATAACTTGCACACACACACACACACACACACACACACACACACACACACACACACACACACACACACACACACACACACACACACACACACACAGAGAGAGAGAGAGAGAGAGAGAGAGAGAGAGAGAGAATCATTAAACACAGTACACAGGAATATCAATTTTAACAATATCCTTAGTACACACACACACACACACACACACACACACACACACACACACACACACACACACACACACACACACACACACACACACACACTCACAGGTAACCGCATGAGTGCTATTGATTAACATCGTTCACACAGGTACACGTATCCGCCTCCGTGGCAGTATAAAATAACGATGAGGCGCCGCGCTGAGGACCGGCTGAGAAGGTGTGAGTGGCGGCGTCCTGCTTTCAGTGCCGAGAGTGAGGGCGTGGCGTGCTGAAAATTCTCTTTGCCGACGTGTGTTGCTTTTGAGTTTCCCGATGCTCTTCACTCGCAGCCTTGACTTACCTGGAGGCTGGATACGAGAGAGAGAGAGAGAGAGAGAGAGAGAGAGAGAGAGAGAGAGAGTGAGTTTTATTGATACTTATGTTTATAGATTTACTTTTTATAACTGCCATTTCTTTTATAGTGTATTTTCATTATACATTATTATATTGTTGTATCGCGCACTAAAACAAAGAGATATTGCTTATATGTAACAGCAACAAATAAAACCTTATGAAACTAAAATCTAAAATTATGTTTCTGTATTATATCATTTCATCCCGTCCACCACTAACAGATTACTTGTTGTACATGTAATAGAGTCTTTTGATAATTTGCATTTACCAAAAATTCTTCGTTTCTTTTAAAGCAGTTCTTATCATGTCATTCTGCCCAACACTTGACATAGATATTTAGTAATAACCTTAATAAAAGAGTAGTCTTGTGAAAAATAACTTAAACTAAAAACTCCCAATGTCTTTTTTACTCATTCTCTACTAAATTATATTATTCTGGCCAGTATCATCTTAACTATCCTTCTTATCAGTATCATTTTATTTACACAGTTCCCAGCATTCCGGCGGCGGTCTGGGGAAGAGTATTAGCATAATCTTGCGTGTAATGTGTCAATCCGATTAACACATTAAGTATGGAAATTGTATGAGGCCCCGTGTAGTGTGGCGCGAGGCTGTGAGAGCTGGTGGATGACGGGGAGAGGGGAAAGGGGAACGGGTTGATGGCTGGCGTTATAGTGGTGATGATGCTAATGATGTCTGTATTGTTGATATTGTTGCTGTTGGTGCTGTTGTTGATGATGATGATGGTGATGGTGTAGTAACAGTGGTAATAACAGCAGCATTAATAGTAGTAATGATAATGGAGACATTTATCTGTATAGGAGCTGGCATTCAAGTGGACCTTCTTTTATTGAGAATTTTTGGTGGCCTTAGCGAGTGGCCCTTTAACATAGAAAAAGGTGTAATTGGTGAAAACAAGTTAATATATACCAAACCATCTACTTTTTCACCTTTGTACAATATTTAACCACTAAACGACAAAAAAAACGAAAGATATAGAGATAGACACCCCACATATCTCTCCCTCCATCCCTCCCCTCCCTACCTTTACCCTCCCACCAATCCCCTCTTCCCCTCTCCCAGTCCCTCCCTCACCCACATTTCTCTCTCCCTCCTTCCCTCCACTCCCTACCTTTACCTTCCCACAGTTCCCCTCTTCCGCTCTCCCCGTCCTTACCGCACCGTCACCCAGCCGATCAGTAATTCCCAGAGCATCTATTACCATCACTATTACGGGAATGTGCATGTGTCTGTATTCGGACAAAGGGATTCATACTTTTCCTATAATTTGCACCCGTTCATCAGTCACGGGCGACATCCAGCAAATAAGTCATAAGGGAGTACGTTCCTTTACCAATGGGTCCTTTTTTTTTTTGCTGACCTGGTTATCTCTCTTCTCTCTCGCCTTGTTTGTCTTTTTATTTGTTGTTTTATACTCGTGTGTGTGTGTGTGTGTGTGTGTGTGTGTGTGTGTGTGTGTGTGTGTGTGTGTGTGTGTGTGTGTGTGTGTGTGTGTGTGTATGTGTGTGGTGCTGTTGGTTATGTGCTTGTTTTTCTTTCATATTTTTTTTTGTTGTTTTTTGTGGGTGTTGGTGATGTGTATTGCTTTCTTAGGTTTGTCTCTGTTTTTTTTTCTCTCTCTCTCTTTTTGTGTATGTGTGTTTTCAGTTGCCTTGCTATCGTGGTTGTTATTGTCATTTTTGTTGTTTTTGTAATATTACTACAGCTATAATTACTGTCACTATAACAATAACACTACTACTACTACTACTGCTACTACTACTATTCATATTCCAGCAGATTCCACCACCACTCTAGTCAAACATGAGCACTAGAGGGTACATAACATCATCATTAATTTTCCACTTACCAAGCATAGATGAACACCTTGGTTGCTAATTAATCTCTCCTTCTCCGTATTCTCCGATGCAGTGATTCCTTGTCTGTGATGTTCCTCTTCCTGTCAATATCCTTGTTAATCTGTATGTTTTCTTAACCCTCCCGAATGTATTTTTGTGTTTATTGTAGCTTTCATTTGATTTTGTTTGATCTTTTATGCTTTTTTTTCCATATGACTGTTCTATTGGAGTGTTCTGAATCAGTCTTGGGTGAGTTTCGTGTCCATTTTGTACAGTAAGACTTCTCGATAGCATTCTTCTTTTCTAAGTCATTCAGTCAATTTTTCTACTGTCTTTATCCTATAACTGTACCATTTTTACCTGCCATATCATCTGTCACACCTTTCCTCGCCCACATCTTTCCATCTCCCATGCACAAATCCTCTAGAAATGTCCATAATTTACACACCTATCCCTTACACCTATCCCTCTTACACCTGTCACCCTTACCTGGTCTCTATATTCACCACCCACCTGCCCTGACCTGGCTGGATCTGAACCAATCACCACTTGTTAAAAAATACACGGCAGGAATCCCCTTTCCATTGAGTCTCCATCGTGAATTCACATGGACTCGTTCGGCTTCCTGCCTTGTTGTATAGCGTATAACCTATCACGACCTCCCAGTAACAATGTCTACCTGTGTTTGCACGCAATGCACTTTTCTTCTACTAATTGGACTGACTGTATTGCCTAAGCCACCATTTTTTTTTTTTTTGTAAGTTAGATTTGTGGATGTGGATACTGTGTTGCATGGGAGCTGTTGCGAAATGATTGAACTGTAGGGGTGTGGAAAAAGAGAGAGAGAGAGAGAGAGAGAGAGAGAGAGAGAGTAGAACAATTGAACCTCTTTTTCTTACACTGAATGACGTTGTGCTATTTTATTCAGAGAGAGAGAGAGAGAGAGAGAGAGAGAGAGAGAGAGAGAGTGTGTGTGTGTGTGTGTGTGTGTGTGTGTGTATGAGTGGTCAACGAAACACTGACAAGGGCATGGAGAGCAAGGGTCATGTAAAGCAGAAGGGTTGTGGCTACCGTCAATGTTACCTTTCCTTTTATCCTCCTTTCTGCTCCTCAATAATGAGTAACAATCGGAGGCTGGCCATGTACTCCCGTTTTCTTTTAAATTAGATACAATACAAACACAAGTAGGAGCATCGAGAGAAAAGATAAGATTTGGTAGAATACAATAGGAAGACAAAGTTTCTGTAAGTTTTTTAGGTTTTGTTCTTTACCTGTAGAAAGTGAGTGTGTCTTTATTTTTGTGGCTATTCTGTGTAATTTCTGAGTTAAGGGAGTAACTTTTCTGACTGTGAATAAGTTTGACGTACAGCTCTGAAAGGTCAGTGATTACATTATCCTCTCCATTTTTAGCTAACATTTAAGTAGACTAAGGAAAAAGAGAGAGAAAACTGAATATCTTTAGATTCTACGTAGTATCATTTTTTTTTTCTTCCCTTTTTATTTTCCTCTAAATATAATGTGACTAAGCTGATATTTTTTAAGACTACTTTTAATCCCATCAATATTACCATTCCATATTTATTTATCAAACTAAACTAATAAACCCCCAAGAATTTTCCCTTTCCTTTATATGGGATAGTATTTTTTCCCCCCTTCCCTTCTGTCTTCCCTCGATTTTTTTCCTTTCTTGAACAACACCTTCCCTAACTCCCTTTCTCCCTCCTTACCTCCTTCCCTTGTTTCTCCTCGTATTGTAGGAGAAAATTCCAGAGAGAGTGGAAGAAAAACGAAAAAGGATTAATTTTTAGGCCAGGGAGATCAAGAAATTGTAAGGATTCGTCGTGGCTGGGTGTGTGTGTGTGTGTGTGTGTGTGGCTGTGGGTGTGTGTGTGTGTGTGTCCCTGTAGATTGTTCGAATTCTTTGGGGAACAGAGAAAAAAAAAGGTAAAGGAAGACCTCGATTGAAGAAAATTGGCTTAGTACTAAGAGCAATTTCCTACTGGCACAAATTTTTCCGACGTCTCTTGTATTTTTGGGGTTCCTTATCCTTGTATTTATGTGTGGGTTATAGCAGCGAGATTTTTACTTCTATTTATTTGAAGGAACTCTTATACATTTCTATATATCCTTATGTAGCGACATATTCCTCTCATTCTACTCCATTTCTGATTTTTTACCATTTATTTCTTCTCGTGTGGTATAGATCACTCCTTCTCTCTCTTGCTACTCTTATTTCTCCTTTTATGTTCATTTTATGTTATATATTCTGTTACTTTGTCTGTTATTATTTATCTATGTATAAGAGAGAGAGAGAGAGAGAGAGAGAGAGAGAGAGAGAGAGAGAGAGAGAGAGAGAGAGAGAGAGAGAGAGAGAGAGAGAGAGAGAGAGAGGGAGGGAGAGTCAGCACATCCAGTCCCTTATCTCAAAATCCATCTCATCAGTCCCTCACATCTCCTAAAGACAACCGAGGACCGTGAAGTTATTGGGACCCTCGCCAGGCTATTGTCAAAGTCACCTTAAGTCCTCCCTAAGTCACCCTGGATCACCCTGACTTACCCTGGGGCCTAATTGCACGCCCTGTTACTCAAGACCCACCCTCGAGTCACCCTTCATTACATCACCCTGTCAGAATAATATGGATAAATGTTTACGATTTTCTGGAGGGTGAAGCGTCGAGAGAGAGTGTGGGAGAGAGTGAGAGTGAGAGAAAGTACAAGGCCACGCTCAGTTTCCCATCTTTAAAAAATATATAAGGTGATCGTTTACAGCTGAAGTGTTGCCAGTTGTTGAAATTCTGCTCTCCTGGAATCCTGAAAAGTCTGAAGATGTTGTGAAACCTACTTTTAAATTCCTCCTCCTCCTCCTCCTCCTCCTGCTCCTCCTCCTTCTCCTTCCCACAGGACACTGCAGCCTCCGCCATACACGAGAGAGATGAGATGAGGAGGGACAGGGGAAGGGGGCGCTAATGTCTTGTTGAATTTAGAGTAGGAGTAAAGGGAAGAGGAAGAGGAAAGTTGTCTGCACGCTGCCAGTTCGGAGTCTTCTGGTAACATCACTACTACTACTACTACTACTACTACTACTACTACTGCTGCTGCTGCTACTACTACTGGTGGCGGTGGTGGTAATAATGGTGATTCTGCCTCTTTTCCCTGTTGCTACTACCTCTCTTCTTATTTCCATTTATTATTTTTCTCCTACTCTTCCTCCTCCTCTTCTTCTTCTCCTCCACCATCACCACCACCACCACCACCACCACCTTCTCGAGACACACTATGAATACAAAACACTTCGCTTCGTAACTCTCCACTTTTGTACTCTCTTTTCCGTTGTTGCTTCCCGTGATTTATTTATACGAGTAGATTTCGTTTTATTTCTTCGCTTGCGTTATTTATGTCTTGGCGTTATTAATAGCACTTGGATCCCTTTTTTATTTATCACATTTATTTTGATAATTGCCACGGTATATTTCACTCTTCGCTTTATTGTTTGGAGTATTTGGAGTGTTGTTTTTTTTATTTTTATCGTATCAGTGTATTAGAGTATGTTCATTCCTTTCTACCAGTCTCTAATCACCAATGTCCATATTAAAAAACGCTCTGCTCTTTCACCACTACTATAAATTCGTATTGAGAAATGCTCTGCTCTCTCACCACTGCTATTTTCCAAGGCTACAGTGATTAGCCAGGTTTTGAAGAGTGTTTCTGCTGTTAATGATATAGAAATCTTGTTAATCTGTCACCTGAACCGTGAACACACCTTTAAAAAAATTCGTGTAAATTTAGACAACGCCTTTTGAAATAGTGGAGTCAAGGCGTAGAAGTGTTTGGGAATAGGAGCCTAAGTGTCACGCTCATCAATCCTTCACCACCTAACATGACCTGAAGCAATTGTTGCTGCGTCCGGCCATTACGTCACACCTGAGTTCACCAATAACGAGGCTCGGTGCAATAAACACTTTATCACGGGAAGGTAAGTTTCGCTTTAACTCATAAGTGATAGATATACTTTGCGTTAGTGGCCGGGGAGAGGTGAGAGGGATAGATAGAGGGAGAGGGAGAGGGAGAGAGAGAGAGGGAGGGTGTGAAAGACTTAGAGTAGCAGCAGTGTAAATCCTGAAATGGTTCCCAGTATGACTTATTGTTGCCTCTGAATACTCTGCTTAACGTTTTAGTGATGGAATACCTCGGTGGAATGAAGGGAATGGTGAGGGAATGAAGTTTACTGGAGGAAGGTAGTCAAGTCTCGCTCAAACTCTCTGCCTGATATTTCATTCTTTCTCAAGGACACAGAAAGTATACATTATAATTTCACGAGCACTGACGTTCGTGTGTATACATTTTCAATCTCTCTGCTCTGCGTTGATCTTGCAGAAACTCACTGGTTCATATTTAACTTGGAAGAATTCAAGACATGCAGATAGAAATTTCAAACGCACTGAAAGGTGAGTGTGCAATTCTTGGTTTACTCCAGTCTTGCAGAAACTCGCTGATTGATATTTAACTTCTTACAAAAAGAAAAAAAACATTACTCATTCTCTCAAAGATCTAGATGGACAAGCGTATGATTCTGTTTCATCAATTGTATTTGATGTCATTTGATATTTCGCCGCAAAACGCGCTGCAATATTCTCCATTTTCTCTTGTCGGTCTTGTCGCGTAACTATTATCGTTTCGTCAATGTCGCTAAAGGGTCGGCGCCCCCTGTCGCGTTTGATGTCCACGTAGCGTTGCTGGATGGGACACTGTCTTTGGTTACTAATGGAAATGTCAATCGTGTTTTCGTTTCACCCTTACGATTATTTCTCCTCCATCATCATCACCTCCATCATCGTCATCATCGCTGTCATTCATCTGAAGAATTTTTCACTTCACGCTTGTATTAAAGCGTCCATTGGGGCCAAACTGAGCGTAACAACCCTTTATCGGTCCCATTGAGGTCGGGGGGTGACGGGGAAGGGAGGGGGAGGTAGAGAGGAGTGAGAGAAAGGGAGATCGGGAGGTGGTGAAGGGGGAAGAGGGGGAACGAAGGAGCGCTGGACGTGCCTAATCCCGCCAACCCATCTTGTAAATCACCGTCAATATGTCGTTTTCGTTCACAGTAGCGACTCGGTGTTCAAACTTTCACGAGGCGTTGGGAGCGAGTCAATGGGTGTGGTGGTGCTGGTGGTGGTGGTGCTGGTGCTGGTGGTGATCGTTTGAGGCTGTTGTGGTATAAGCTTGTAATTGTGGTAGTTACAGCAATAGTGTTGGTAGTCGTTGTAGCTGCAGGGTTTACTAATACTAGATAGTTAACCCCTTTCAGTACCATGACGCGTTTCCATATTCATTCTGCTTACTATTTGGTGATTTTATACAGCCTCAGAAAACTATGTGGGGGGGATAAAATAGTGAAGACTGTGGCCATTAATCTTTTGACCTCCGTAGAGCCTTCCTAATGTCAATAGAATGGTTTAATCGTACACAATTCTCAAGGTAAAAATGTGTCGCAGTATTGAAAGGGTTAGAGAGAGAGAGAGAGAGAGAGAGAGAGAGAGAGAGAGAGAGAGAGAGAGAGAGTGTGTGTGAATGGCTGGTAAACTAACCCTTTGTCTTACTTTAGATTAAATAACAAGCGTACCACAAAGAACTTCGTAATGACAAGGCACTCATTTCGTTCGTTTGCCTTCCTCTACTACTCTCCATGTCTTACTTTAAATTAAACACTGTACCTTCCCAGAAAGACACACGTAATGACAAAAGCGCTCCACTTCCTCTTACCCTTCCTTTGTATTCATTAGCGTTCCTTTACTTGTAACTACGAATCTACTGCAGTTTTTACTCCTTTATATTACTTTGCGTTCCTTTCTTAATTATTACTGGGATCTACTCATGTCTACTCCTTTGTATTCTTTTATCTTCCCTGATGCTGAAAATCTAGTACTATATATTCATCCTTTCTATTCCCTTGCGTTCCTTTGTTGCTTGTTGCAGGGATACACGCATATCCTTATCGCGTATTTACTGAGCATTTACCGCAGCCATTTCTCACAGGGCATTGGATCCTAACGGCGCCGATGACCCGCAGCAACGAACAGGGATCCTTTGAAAGAGAATTGGAGTTCAAACGTGGCGGTCCGGTTATGGTGCATTTATCCGTCTGGAAATCCGGCGCGCGTCCCAGAATGTTTATGAGGAGCGTTGAATGTCTCGTGTGGTGCTATGTGGGCAGCAGATATTCATGAGCACATCCTAGTACATGAAAACAGCAGTCAGTGGGGAGGAGAAGGAGGAGGAGAAGAAGAAGGAAGAGGAGGTGGAGGAGAAGGAGAAGGAGGAGGACAATCAGAATCAGACAGCTATAGTGGAAAAAAAATGAATAGAAAAACGTAGTCAAATGTAGCGAACTTATGGACGAAAAAAGGAAAGAAAGAAGAGATAATTGATCAAAGACTAGAGAAAGAAAACAGAAACAGACTCAAAAGCGCGAGAGTAGAAAAGACAAGAAAAGGAACACACGGAAGAGAAGAGAAGGAGGAACATACAAAAACACGTCGAAGAAGAAGAGCGTACCAAATTACGTACAAAAGAAAGAAAATCGGAGAAGAGTGTACCAAGGCAGATAAGAAGAGGGAATAGACAGGCGAACGAAGGAAGGAGAAAAAAAAGGCGGAAAAAAGAACGCACTGAAACATAACGTAGAAAAAGCAAACCAACGTAGGAAAGAAGGAAAGGAGAGGAAGGAAATAAGGAAGAAAAAGGAGAACCAACGAAAACATCACATTTTTATCGACATTCCCATAAAGTAAAAAAATATCAGGAGGGTTTAGGTGTAAGTATCCTCCCAGAAGCTCATAGAGGCGGCTTTGTGCTCGGGATGGGTCAGAAAAAAAAAAAACCCTCCCCATTACACGCAGCAGGACGAACGACACACGCCTGAGCCTTCCTGGGAAACAAAACTTACGACGCGGCTTGCTGGGCCTTGTATCCGAATCCCTGCATTGACCTGCCTATAAGGACGGGATGAAGTCGAGTCCAGGAGTGGCGGCACCGCAAAAAAATGTTCCGCAGACACGATGACCAAGGAGAGGCGTAAAGAGAAGAGAGGATATGAGGCGTGGCGATGTGGGGTTCACGGTGGCGCATTGAGGGACATTTCAGACAGAAGCAGTGAAAGAACATAAACGTAACGATGTCCTAATGACTGTTTCTTTTCTTGTTATTGATATTATTGTTTTTGTGTGCATAATACTGGTTCTCCAATCCTGCTGCTACTAGTGCATCAGTACCAGACATGTTTCCATATTCATTCTGCTTACTATACACCTCCAGAAACATACGTGAGGATTAAAATAATTAAGACTCTGGCCCTTAATTTTCTGGCCTCCATAAACCCTTCTTAATATATATATGAAATCGTTTAATCACACCCAAAACTCAAGGTAAAAATGCATCCCAGTACTGAAGGCTTTAAATATCTGTATTGGTATTGATAGTAGTAATAATGTTGTTACGGCTAATGCTACTGTTACTTTGTTTTAATTGGTTTGGTGATACAATTAGGGAATGATGTGGAGGCTTTAGATAGACAAAGTTTGTAAGTTATTAGGTGTATACACTTTAGAATTTCTGGACTTTTTTTCACTGAACCAATTAAGTAATGGTGAGTGTGTGTGTGTGTGTGTGTGTGTGTGTGTGTGTGTGTGTGTGTGTGTGTGTGTGTGTGTGTGTGTGTGTGTGTGTGTGTGTGTGTGTGTGTGTGTGTGTGTGTGTGTGTGTGGGATGCTTCCACACGCTCATCACATTCAACACTTATAACCAAGTATTTACCTCTTTCACCATACCAATCATTAACCTGTTCAGTAATAGACAATATTTCCCATACTCATTAGCTTCTTGAAAAGTTTCTTAACTAAAAAAAAAACTAAATCTTTATTTTTTCTATTTTTTTTATGATCATGGCAACGGTTCTTTCCAACTCTCTAATTGTTAACAAAATAACCAGGAAAGGAGAGAAAAGTCCAAACACACACACACACACACACACACACACACACACACACACACACACACACACACACACACACACACACACACACACACACACACACACACACACACACACACACACACACACACACACACACACACACACACACACACACACACACACCTCAAGCCTCTAAAGCTAAACGTAATTAGGAACAAGTCTAATAAGCTCGCGAAGCAAGACGAGTGAAGTAAGCAGGGAGGCAGACAAGCAAACTGGGAAGCAATCAGAGCAGAGTGTGTAGTGCTGCCAACTCCGCTCGCTCCTGCCTGGCCACGTTGCTGCAGCTTCTCGTCTCCATCCCGACACGCCCTTCACACGTACTCCCACGGGAAAAAGCACCGCCCCAAGTTTTCTCTAGGTGACACACTGCAGGAGTCAGGGAGTCAGTGGTGCGTGTCCTGCCTTAACCTACCATTACCCTGGCGCCCTGAGTGTCCCGACCTGCCCCCATAAAGCTCGTCTCACCAAGTTTCCTTTTAATACTCGAAGTGACGCACGGCAGAGGCTGCGGCGTGCAGGCAGTGGTGCGTGACCTGCCTTATCTATTCCACCGTGACCTTGGGAAGAGTGTCCTGACCTACTCTCACGACCTTTCGAGCCTGCAATGTTTTTCTTTACTGATCTGACCTGTCCATGCTTCACTGGCTTTTTTGTTCCCGATTTTATTTTTGTCATGTTAATTACTCATTATTCATTGCCATGTACAATATCTGACTTACTTTCATATTTTGTCCAGCCTTTGATATATTTCCTGCTCTGATGTGACTTTTTTTTCCCCGCAAGCTGTGGTGTTTTCCCTTTACTAATTTGAGCTATCTTTATTACACGCCCATCATGCAGTGGTCTTTTTCCACCACTAACCTAATCTTTTCTCTTTTGTCTGTCCTGCAGCGATTCATTTGCCATCCGTCATTCTTGCTTACCGTCCATAAAAGTGTTTTCCCTCCACTTAGCTGCTGTCTCATCTAATCTTATGACATACCCTTGTTTTTTTCTTTTTTGTACATTGATATGACCTACCGAGTCTGCAGTATTTTCTTCTTTCCTCATTATTCAACTTATCTACCCAGTTTTTCCCCTCTCACGTGACCTATTCTTATGACCCAGTGCTGTTTTTTTTTTTCTTATAGTGACATGACCTACGAGTCCGCAGTATTTTCTTCTTTTTTTCCCATTATTCAATCTTACCTACCCAGTCATCCTCCTCTCACGTGACCTATCTATTCTTATGACCTAGTGTTGTTTTTTTTCCTTCCATTGAAATAACCTATCGAATCTGTAATATGTCCTTTCCCCCCCCCCATTCAATTTCACCTACCCACTTTTCACCCCCTCTCCCCTGACCTATCTACCCTTATGACTTACCGCTGCCTTTTTCCCTCACTAACTTGACCTACGGAGCCAGTGGTGTTTTTTTTTTTTTTCCTGTATCGGTTCATTACGCTGAGGTTAAATACGATCCATACAGGAAGGTATCGTGGTATTAATAGGCGGTAGCGGGTAAGGGTTCATTATACATTGCATTATACGACCCTCGGCGCGGAAAGAGGGCGTGATCTGGCGCCGGTGGTGAATATCAATACTGTCATTTATAGTATCAATGATAATAGCGAGCTCCGTGTTGACTTCCCGTCCCAGGTCAGCGAGGCGTCAGGTCAGGTCAAATTGTATCTAGGTCATGTGTTACTTAGTCTTGCTTAAAATTTTGTTTATCTCTTTTTGAGTCTTCGTTTTCCTTTCTTTGTTTTATTTTGTTTAGTTGTGTTCTCTCTTTTTTTCCTTTCCTCCCCATTCTGTTTTGCTTATTTGTCATTATAAACATTTTTCCTTCTCTTTTCTTTTTCTTTGCTTCTTTTCTTGCTTGTCGTTAATTAGGTCTTCTTTCCTTCTTTTCTTTTTCCCAAATGCTTTCAATTTTATTTATTCCTCATTACACACTTTTCCCTCTCTTTCCTTATCCTTTACCAATTAACTCGAGCTTTTCTCTTCCTTTACTGATCCACTCATCTTTATTCCCTTCCCTTTAACTGCTCTCAATTTTGTTTATTTGTCATTGCACACATTTATCCTCTCTTTCCCCTTTTTTCCTCTTATTTATTCACTTTCGTCCTTTCCCTTCCCTCCGCCGCGGTCAGGCCCATAAACCAACATCTGGACGAAACAGCAGAGGTCGCCCGTGCCTTGCGTGGTCACCTTCCTGCTTATTTTATGGCTCCTGCTGGTTGCCTGGTCGCTCCTTCTGCTGCCTTGCTCGTGGCCGCCATTGTCCCCGCCTAATGCCTCGTGCCGTCCTGAAAGATAACAGTCGATCATTCTCAATAAAAAGATATTTTATAAGAATTTGAAATATGTAGAAGCAAGATACTACACAAAAATATGGGTATGTTGATCTGGTGTGTAAATTTCATGTAGTTCTGCTGTAAATGTATGAATTTTATTTGTAGAGATTCAAAGTGCAAAATTCTAGTATATATTTCTGCTTTTTATTCTTTTTTTTCTGAGCTTTTCTGGCAATCTGCTTCCTGTATTCTCAATTTTTGTCTTTTAATGGTAGTCAGCAACCAAGAGAGAGAGAGAGAGAGAGAGAGAGACCCGCAGTTCCGTGATGCTTACTGTCCTCCACTATAATGAACACCTCAAAAACTCCACAAAATACGCTTTCCATCTCTATTAAGTTCTAAACCTATGCATGAGGGAACGGGGAAGGGAATAGGAAGAGAAGGAGGAGACGAGAAACAGGAGAGAGAGAAGAGGAAGAAGAGAAAATATGAAGACAACATGTAAAAAATATGTTCATGCAGACTACATTACCTGCACGTATGAGTGACAGTGGGTTGCGTGATTCACATTTTCTAAGCATTTTACGTTTTCCTCAGTTCGTTTTCTCTTCATGCAAAATACGTATTGCAGGAAGAATGAGAAAACTTACGTAACTCTGTGAACTGCGCAGGAAATTCCATACACGAAGATCCTTTCTTAAAATGCCATCCAAAATAATTGATCCCTTGTGTAAAATACACTATAAACTTACAAAACATAACCTAACATGACTTAGGCATACTTGATTTTTTGGTGAAGGACAGTGCTTAGAGTGAGCCATGATTATAATGTACGAGAAAGTTTAATGTGAAATAAATGTTCTTACGTTAAAAAAAAAAAACTCAGTTAAATCCTTCTAGATTATACGGGCCGCCGTGGTACAGTGGAACCATGCGTGCTGTGTGGTCCGAGGGTCTCCAAGCGCACGAGTTCGAATCGTGTCACGGTCCGATTGTAGCTTTGGCTTCCTCACTTGGGGCAAAGGTTTCCTAGTGGGTGGGCTTTTAAATAGGAGGTACCCCAAAAAGTACCTTCTTTAGCCCATAAATTCCCGTGAAAAGCCCACATGGTATAAATTGAAAATAATCTATCAAATCATAAGTTAAAATAACTTTACCTAACCTGACCAAACTTAATCTCTCATTCGAGGAAATTACTAATGAGGAACTCGCATGGTTGTAATAGCCATGCACCAAATTTACCTGAGTGGGAACTTTCGGCGTATGACCTACCTACGTACCTGCCATTACGAAAAGTTACAGCGTACCTTACGATATCCAGTAGTACCACATAAAATTTGATATCGCTGTGACCTACGCATTATTGTGGCTTTAACTCATTCATTGCCGGACAAATATTTCCTCATAATCACTTGCGACCTGAAATAGAAAATACAAGATAATCGCTTTCTTTTCTTCTTTTCTGTCTTCATCCAAATTAACTTTCCTGTAGTTTTCTGAATGTTAACTCTTTCAGTACTGGAAAGCATTTTTACCATGGGTTTTGGGTGTGATTAGGCGATT
>NC_059299.1:6057479-6074979 GCF_017591435.1 Portunus trituberculatus
AATGGTCATGTCCCTAGAGAGAGAAGTTTCAAGGCTGCATTGGGCTGCCTGGTTGAGTGGAGTTGCTGCCTGACTATCGTGATAATTACTGACAGTATTAATCACTTGCTTTCACCTACACCTACACCAGCTCACTCAGTATTGTCTCGCTTCCTGGCACTGTAGTAGCTGTGTTGCTTATCAAACTTGACACAGTAATAGTATGAGAGAGAGAGAGAGAGAGAGAGAGAGAGAGAGAGAGAGAGAGAGAGAGAGAGAGAGAGAGAGATTAAATTGCGTAGTTCAACAAAAAAATTAAGCTAGTAAACAAGAGACAAGGAACTGATCTGTGTTTGCTCCACTCTTGCCTCTTCTAAGCCCGTGATTCATGAGGCTTTCTCGTGGACTTGGTGGAAATACTTGCGAATTACAAATGACTGTCTGACTTTTCACACACACACACACACACACACACACACACACACACACACACACACACACACACACACACACACACACACACACACACACACACACACACACACACACACACACACACACACACACACACACACACACACACACACACACACACACACACACACACACACACACACACACACACACACACACACACACACACACACACACACACACACGCACACGTACAGCTTTGGGGTCATGCAGGCACGAAGTAAATGTGAATATAAAAAGAGAAGCGATTTACCATTAAAAGAAATAATGACAGTTCATATATAGTATTAAAAAATGTGCATAAGTCTTGCATTGAGTTTTGTTTCCTTTTACATTTGATACAAGAGCGGTGGAAATGTGTCTTTCTTTGTTTCGGCATTGTGACATTCAAAACTTAATACTGTGAAGAATTAGCACATCTGCTGACGTGATTTTTTCTTTTCAGAGTGGAGATGTGAACCAGTGATAAAACGTGCACGCGTGTCTGTAAGGTAAGAAAAATTGATAAGTCAAGATATTTTATTGTCTCTGTGTTTGCCTTTATGTCAGTGTATTAATGTGGGTGCGATAAAGGTCTTTCTTTTTCAGTGGAAATAACATCCATATGAATGATATGTAAATGGATTTAAGTACATTTCCACGTTCTTTTTTCGATATTTCATTTTATGAATGTGGTTTCCTTGCGTGTTATCGTTCATTATTCATTTGATTGCTGCCTAATTGGGAAAGAAAATAAAACCTATCCTGCCTTTATGGGAATTAACTCCTGCCGGTGAATTCAGAAAATAAAGTTAAGGTTTAATCGATTAATTTTATCCGTTTCGATTCTTTTTATCTCTTGAAAATGTATCATTGTGGAATTTGTTTGTGTGGAATGTAAGAAAGTCCTATTGAAATATGTAAGGTTTCCAGGTACATGCGGTCTTGTGGACGGCATTCCCTTCATCTATAAAACAATACTTCTTTCGTTTCTCTTCTCGATTCAGTGCATCTCTCCTTCCTTTCCTGGCTTCAATTTTTGCTTTAAGTAACTCAAGGATATTCTTGTTCGCATGGGTTCACGGTGAATAATGCAAGACAGTGTAAGTAATATTTCAAGGGTACATGTGGAAGACACTCTCTCTCTCTCTCTCTCTCTCTCTCTCTCTCTCTCTCTCTCTCTCTCTCTCTCTCTCTCTCTCTCTCTCTCTCTCTCTCTCTCTCTCTCTCTCTCTCTCTCTCTCTCTCTCTCTCTCTCTCTCTCTCTCTCTCTCTCTCTCTCTCTCTCTCTCTCTCTCTCTCTCTCTCTCTCTCTCTCTCTCTCTCTCTCTCTCTCTCTCTCTCTCTCTCTCTCTCTCTCTCTCTCTCTCTCTCTCTCTCTCTCTCTCTCTCTCTCTTATCCATTCTGATAAAAATGGACTTTCTCACGTATCTACCCTTAATAATCAGAGCAATTTTTGGATCATTAGCGCTAGAATTTTTCTGTGTCGGAAGCAATTGTCGACATTTTAATTTTCGGTTTCCACGTCACATCATGAATTTAAAACATACATAACCTGTGAAATGATACCAGGAATTTTTTTTTGTTGCATAGAATTTTTCAATGTTTTGAGTTGATGAAAATGTGAAGATTATGTGATAAAATTTCATCTCACATTGTTTTAACGACAAGAAATGCAGTAGTTGTATAATCTAGATGGTTTGTTTAATATTAACAGATGAATCTCTCTCTCTCTCTCTCTCTCTCTCTCTCTCTCTCTCTCTCTCTCTCTCTCTCTCTCTTCTCTCTCTCTCTCTCTCTCTCTCTCTCTCTCTCTCTCTCTCTCTCTCTCTCTCTCTCTCTCTCTCTCTCTCTCTCTCTCTCTCTCTCTCTCTCTCTCTCTCTCTCTCTCTCTCTCTCTCTCTTAGAATATTTCATTAAAGGCGAGATTCAGAAAGAGCCATGAAATATAAACAATACCTCGCCACTTCATAACAGCATTTCCTTTAAGAGCACCAGAATGTAAACACGGCTTTGAATGTGGCCTCGGTAGTGAAACGCGACAATACGGGACCGTAGACTTTTCCCACCTTCAACCGCCATTCACTATAACTTGTTTCTGCCTCACTAGATCTTACTTCATGACAGCTAGCTTGATTTCTAGGCTGCTTCTTAAGTTCACTATTAACTGTGGCACCGGCATCTGTGTCTGTGTGTGTGTGTAGGCTCGCCATTCGTCTCATTTCATAAGGAGAACAGCAGCCAGAAACCATTAGTCCCGACGTTGCGAACATTACATCCTGATGCATGCTGTGAGGAACATGTCGTCTCTGTTTGGGAGAAGGAGGGAATGCACAACTAGGAGACAGAAGAGAGGTGAGAAGAGAAGCAGGAGTAGTGTAAATAAAAAAGAAAGCAAAGGAATGGAGGAAAAGAGAAGAGGAATTATAAAGATAACCTGCAATATATGTGAGGGAGAGAATGATGAAAATGAACAAAGAGAGAAGGAAGGAAGGAAAAGCAAGAGCAAAAAAGAAATCCAAGAGAAAATATGGAGGATATATGGTGACGAGGGACAAGATGAACAAAAGGAAGAAAGAAGAAAGAATGGAAAGAAAGAAAAAAGTAAAATCAGAAAAGAGTGTGACAGGAAACTCTGTGAGGAGAAAAATGTGGATAAAAACATCATCAGCCCACTCGGCACAAGATAAATACAAGAAAAACTGAGGAAAAAAATGTCCACGAGTAAATGTATGCTAAGAAAATGTTTTATATGTTATTTTTTTCAGCATTTTGAGAGAGAAATTTATCGCGCCCTTAAATTTCGTGATTTTAAGGTGATTATAGGTGAAAAAGTGTGAAATTATGTTATAACCTTTGCTCCAGGGTAACCATGGTGAGGGAGGAAGGTGAATGACGAGATAAATAGATACACATATGTATGGGAAATAATTATGATTTTATCGTATGATGCTTTCATCGTAATTGTGATGAAATGCGAACACAAATGCAATCATAACGAGAGAGAGAGAGAGAGAGAGAGAGAGAGAGAGAGAGAGAGAGAGAGAGAGAGAGAGAGAGAGAGAGAGAGAGAGAGAGAGAGAGAGAGAGAGAGAGAGAGAGAGAGAGAGAGAGAGAGAGAGAGAGAGAGAGAGAGAGAGAGAGAGAGAGAGATCTAAGTAGTTATATTTGAAAGTCTATGAATATTTTATCATTTATAATATTTAAATTTCATGATAAAATTTGGACTCATCTCTACACGTATCATGATGTGTATTTTTTTTTTTTTTTTTTTTTGTTTCATGCTATACATCTTTCGTTTTTCTTCCTGCTTATTATATGTTACTTTTATTTTATTTTATTTTTACTGTTATTATTTTCACTACTACTACTACTACTACTACTACTACTACTACTACTACTACTATAATAACAACTATTCATATCATTACTATAACCACAGTCATTATTAGGTGTCTTTTTAACTAATCTTACGCTATTGAAAGCTCTCCCAATACTCGGAAACAGTGAGTGATCTTTTGGTAATGAAAGACTCGCTTTGTTTCAATACTGATTACCTCGCCTTGATTACGGAGCTTGCGAAACACCCTTTATGAGCCGCCCCTGGTGCTTGATGAGGGTTTTCTTCAGCGTGAGAGAGAGAGAGAGAGAGAGAGAGAGAGAGAGAGAGAGAGAGAGAGAGAGAGAGAGAGAGAGAGAGAGAGAGAGAGAGAGAGAGAGAGAGAGAGAGAGAGAGAGAGAGAGAGAATTACACATCCAAGTAATAAAAGTCCTTAATACTTCATCATTTCGATAAAACGGAGAATCGGAAAACTCAAACAGGAATTGGCTGATCAGATCTTGAGTGTGCGGTTCTCACTTTTATGTCCTGCTGAGCGTTTCAATTTTTCCTCGGTTGTCGCTTCAGAGAGAGAGAGAGAGAGAGAGAGAGAGAGAGAGAGGGAGAGAGAGAGGGAGAGAAAGAGATAACAGGAGGCAAACATTTTCTCAGCAAATATTTCAGCTTATGTTAATATTTCTTATGTAAGCAGTCATTATTCTTACTTTAAATATTCACTAGTCTTAGTTTAGCTCAATTATAACTTTGCTCTGATTATTTTTGTCCATGTTTTGCCAGTATGAAGCATAATAAAAAAAATGCATGAGAAAGGAGAGGCAATTGGGGAAAAGCGGCCCAGGGGAGAGGGAGCGGAGAGGCAAGTGTAAGTGTAAATATTTTCAGACTCGCCGTTCCGCCTCTTGGTGTGGTTACGAAGCGAGGCGAACTGCGACAGCCTCAAACTTGACCCATTTTCCTGTGTGGTCGAAACTCCGGCTTCTTGAGGGTAGCGGGGACACCTTTCCCGTGTAATGAGAATGAACTCATCTCTGGAGCTGCCTTCATTTCGCACTCTCTTGCCCCTGGTCATGCTTACATCACCCGTTTCGCCCCCCTGGTCTATCTGGTTGTCAGTAACGTTTCACTCTATCCTCGCCCTTTCGCGTAAGAGTCCCAAGGGTGAAGTTAGTTTAGTGGGGTGATCAGAAGCCGTCTTATCCTGGACCGGAGACTGCTTGGCTTGTTTTTCCTGATTGCCAAGAGGTTTTCTTATCCTGGAACAAACTGCATCGCGGAGACAAGGTTCTACTACTCTATTTCCTCGAGAGGCTGCGATCGTGTCTTCCTCGCCTCTCCTCTGACCCAACCTCATATCTCTCTCTCTCTCTCTCTCTCTCTCTCTCTCTCTCTCTCTCTCTCTCTCTCTCTCTCTCTCTCTCTCTCTCTCTCTCTCTCTCTCTCTCTCTCTCTCTCTCTCTCTCTCTCTCTCTCTCTCTCTCTCTCTCTCTCTCTCTCTCTCTCTCTCTCTCTCTCTCTCTCTCTCTCTCTCTCTCTCTCTCTCTCTCTCTCTCTCTCTCTCTCTCTCTCTCTCTCTCTCTCTCTCTCTCTCTCTCTCTCTCTCTCTGGTCTCTCGCTTTTGCTCACTCCTACAACTCCAGTGACTCCTCCTCCATTACTCTGTAGGTTAATTCTCTCTCCCTTCGTTTTTTGTCGTTTTTCCATTACTCTCGTGGTTAATTTTCCCCGTGCTTCCCTTTCCTTCTCTCTCGCTGACTTCACACCATTTCCCGCACCCTTACTGTGACCCCTTAACCAATATCTTCCTCTCTACTGACCTCGTTTCCTACTCCACTTTTTCCCTCACACTTCCTCACAAGCAACATCTTCACCTTCTACTTTCCCCACCTTCGCAACCTCCCAAACCTTCGTAACCTGCAGCTTTCCTTCCCCATCGTGCCACAACCATCCACCTTCCACCTTCAGGATTTCACACCCTACACTTGACCTCTTAAATGTCCCTTGGAAACTTGAATAACTACCTGTCCATTATGCATCTCCCATCATCAAAGTGAGGCATAAACGTACCCTGGCATTTATAGAAGAGAAGTAGGTTAATAGTGAATGCTGATGAAATACATAAAGCATTAAATATGATGTATCTTTAATTATAATGCATGGTGTGTAATTAACCTTTGCTTTTTTAACGTGTGCGTGTGTGTGAATGCGTTTATTAAGGCTTTGTTGGTCGTGACGTCATGGCCCAGCGGCGCGCCATTAGGAGGAGTTAGTGGATAATAATGGGAGTGTGTGTTATCGTTACGGTCTCCTTGTAAGGCTTGCTGCTGTTATGGTCTAAGTAAATAGGCCGAGGTTGTTAATTCCTTCGTGGGTTATATTTTACACGTTCTTGAAGCGTATATACACGCGCGCGCACACACACACACACACACACACACACACACACACACACACACACACACACACACACACACACACACACACACACACACACACACACACACACACACACACACACACACACGTACACACACACACACACACACACACACACACACACACACACACACACACACACACACACACACACACACACACACACACACACACCCGGTAGCTCAGTGGTTAGAGCGCTGGCTTCACAAGACAGAGGACCGGGGTTCGATTCCCCGGCCGGATGGAGATATTTGGGTGTGTCTCCTTTCACGTGTAGCCCCTTTTCACCTATCAGTGAGTAGGTACGGGATGTAAATCGAGGAGTTGTGACCTTGTTGTCCCGGTGTGTGGTGTGTGCCTGCTCTCAGGCCTATCCGAAGATCGGAAATAATGAGCTCTGAGCTCGTTCCGTAGGGTAACGTTTGGCTGTCTCGTCAGAGACTGCAGCAGATCAAACAGTGAAACACACACACACACACACACACACACACACACACACACAAATCTTCTGTTGCCTTAAATGATAATAAAGTTTGTAGAAAATAATATCAGTAAGTGATTTTAATAATGATAATGATAATAATAATAATAATGATGATAATAAAAATAATAATAATAATAATAATAATAATAATAATAATAATAATACATGAACTCTACATAATTTATACTATTCTACTTAATAATTTATAATGGCATATTTTTTTTAAACCATTAGTTCATTTGTTTGTTTAATCTTCTGCTGTGTTTTTTTTTTTAATCCATTACTTTATTTGTTTCTTATTTAGTTCACTGTCGCTTGTCTCACATGTTATAATTACATATGCATAACATACGAAATGAAAACCTTACATCACACACCTTCCCCTTCCTGTAATCTCTCAATCAAGTCTGAATGACATTAAAGGAATATAGACACCACGTTTAATTTTGCCACTCTTTACCACATATACTTTTTTGCCATCTATTTGCTGAACCGTATTTTCCGACATTTCCTTTGGACCGGGGTGGAATTACCTCGGTGACTAACTATTGTCCCCGCCCCCTGTCCATTGGTGAGGCGACGTGCTGCGAGACAAAAGTGCGAAAATGTAAGGACTTTGGCGCCGAAATTGAATCACACCGAAACCACTTGAAATTGCGTGTGGGAGAAGCAGAGAGGAGCGTGCCCGGAGCATTGATTAGAGAGAGAGAGAGAGAGAGAGAGAGAGAGAGAGAGAGAGAGAGAATCCGTTGTAGAAATTGCCGTTGTGTGTAGAAAAAAAAACTGAAGAAAAACATATGCATTAACAAATAAATAAAAACAGAAAAAGAAGAAAAGAATAGAAAAATGAAAAAGAGGTTGATAAAATATGCAATACAACGAAAAGCAATTGAAAAAAAAGAGACTGATAAAAAAAAGAGAAGAAAGAAACGGAAACTATTAAAACAAGCCAACAAAAAGACTTACGAGGAGATGAATGTAGACAAAGACTGAGAATAATGACATGGAACGTGGTGAGTGAAGGGAAATGAGGAGAACAGAGACACGTAATAGAAAAATAAAAAAAACAGCACAAGGGAAAACTCCGTGAGCGTAAAATATGTAGATGGACAAAGTTCGATAATAAAAAAAAACAAAAGCGATATAGAAGTAAAGAAAGACATAAAGAAGAAAACGAAGATATTGAACAGATAAAATGTCTTGGAAGCTAATAAGAGAAGAGCAAAAATGTAGACTGATCGATAATTCAAGAAAAGATACGAGGAATTTGCAGAAAGAGAACAAAAGAATATAAACTAAGTAGCTTTTGGGTGGATTTAATTGGATTGAGGATTTAGGAGTGAGTGGAAGATGAGGATGAAGAAGGCCATTGGGAAGGGAGGAAGGAGAGCGATGGAAATAGAATTCTGGAAGGGAGAAAAGGAGGAGGGAGTAAGAGGGAAGGAGGGAAGATGATTAATGAGCGAGAGGGAATAAGAGGAAAAAAGTAGGAGAAAAGACAATATTTGGTAACTACGTAGCAGCATTTTAGTTCTTTACCCTTCCTCCTCTTTTTCTCTCAATTTTTCCCTTCTCCCTAGTACTCTTCCTCTAATTCGCTGACCTCGGCTTGCATGCATTTTGACCTTATCTTTTCCCCTATATGGGTTTGCATACTGAGTAGGACATTAAGTGGAACATTTATAATTACCCCGCTGATTTTTTTTTTTTTTTTTTTTATCCACTCCTAAGCTTTTAGTGAAACGCAGCTGTACGTAAACATAATCATGGAGCCGGTGATGCCTGTGATGATGTTAATGGATGGGGAGTTATTGTTGATGGTAGTAGTAGTAGTAGTAGTAGTAGTAGTAGTAGTAGTAGTAGTAGTAGTAGTAATAGTGGAAGTAGTAATAGTAGCAGTAGTAGTAGTTGTTGTTGTAGTTGTAGTAGTTGTTTTTGTTGTTGTTGTTGTTGTTGTTGTTGTTGTAGAAATAACAGCAGTAGTAATAGCAGAAATAGTAGTAGTAGTAGTAGTAGTAGTAGTAGTAGTAGTAGTAGTAGTAGTAGTAGTAGTGGTGGTGGTGGTGGTGAAAGTATTAATATTAGTAGCAACAAAAAAAGAATAACAGTGATGAATTTGTAGAGAAACAATAGATATAAAGATAGAATTTGCCTTTACCTTCCAATGTTTAAGTGAAGCTGTATCACACTGACCTTTAACTTTCATCAAAATTACTGTCAAGATGATTGATGTGAGGCGAACGTAATTTATAACACCACGGTAACTCGTCTGATCAAAGAATTACAGAAAATACAAGATGATAGTTAAGGTTTACCATTGTGTTGTTATTGATGGCTACTATGACGCGTGACATTTGCAAAGGAAAAAAAAAAGTACAAATATCCTTCCGCATCGCAAATGTTTCTCCATTGTCTTTCTTTCAGTAAAGGTTAAATCTAATACTTACGCATTCTTTATTGAACAAGATTACCGCATGGGAAGTTATATCCATGTATGTGTCAAGGTTGCGTCCCATCGCCCCTGACATTTGCTGACGATGAAAGCACAGAGCGTGTAATTTGTAGGTCTGCTTTCGCTGATAAGGGTTTTCGGAGAGATAATTGCATCTGAGACTTGAACATATCATTTACTGACATCCATAACCTATAGATTCACGTGAAACTTTACATTTTTTCTCTTTTTATCAACTACCATCACCACCTCCACTCCCGAAATTTCATCAATCGTAGTCAAATTATAATTATTGGCCAAAGTTGATTTCGTGAACTATATACGAAAAAGAAAATATCTAGAGAATTAGGGAAGATAATATAAAAATATATATTGAACAACTTCAAAGTTTTTCTGACAATTCAATTGTCCACATTCAGAAATTAAGATGTTCCTAGCAAGACAATATAGTACAAAGGTGTAGAAAGGGAATACAAATTGCAGTGTAAAAAAAGGAAGCTTTTCATCGGTTAAGAGAGATAAATCAATATAAAATTAGTAAAAATGTAGCTCTGGGGAGAGGATGCATCATTATAAACTTTGGAGAAATTTCAGGACGGGCTGTGAACTTGCCCTAGCTGTCACGGAGACGAGTTCTTGTAAGGGAAGGGGAAGGAAGGAAGGAAGAAAGGAAGGGCAGGACAAGGAAATGAAGGAAGGGAGGCATAAGGACAGCGGCCATTGTTAGACACGAAGTTAGAAAAGTTACGTAATTGTGTTTCCAGAACTCGGACGTAGTTTATTTTTACTTCTGTTCCCTTTTGCAAAGTCTAGTAAAACGCTGATCGAGTTGCTGTTTTCTTTTTCTTTCCTTCTTTCCCTATTTTTTTTTTTTTTTTTTTTGCTTTCCAGAAACCTTTGTTGTTATAAAAAAAAAAACTATAGCTGTCCCTTCGCTCTATTACATTATTGTTTTTTGGATATTTTTTTCGCTTTTGAGTTTGCTTTTGTTGATCTTAATGACACACAGTTTGCATTATCTTTATTTCTTATTCCTTTTTAATCTTTAATGTACAATGTCAACAAACAATTCCCTTTCCTTCATCAATAATACCCAATAAATATACGACAAGAACAACATGGCTCTTCTAGATTTACCATATAACTCACGAGATCGTCCTTCCGCTCTGAACATGGTGGTGGTGGCGATGGATGGTGATGAATATAACTATGCCGCTGGGAAATCCGTGAATATGTACGCTGGATATACTTTCGTTTGCCTCATTTATTTCAGCAAAGTGATTCCCAAAAAACTGTAAGTAAACACATCCGGGAAAGCCTTAGTATTAGTAGCAGTGGTAATGATGACAGTGGTTATAGACGAAACGCAATTAATAGTGGTGATATGTGACTCAAAGGTTCATATTTTCAAACACTTCTCTGCTTCACCATTTCAAAAGAGTTTTATTTAAGTTTACACGAATTTTTAAGGTGTTTTTACGGTTCTAGTGACAGAATGACAAGATTTCTACATTATTAACTGAAGAAACACTCTTGAAAACCACGTTAATCATCTCTATGGCCTTAAAACATAATCGTTGTGAGAGAGCAAAGCGTTCCTGAATACTGACCATAGTGTAGGTAGTAACACTGGTGGTGATGGTGATGATTGAAGTAGAAAGGCAAATAGTGACAGTAACAATTTGATGCAGATGATGAATGGAATGATAACGAGTCTAAAGCAATGATGGCGGTGATGATGGGCTAGGGTAGTGATGGTGGTGGTGGCGGCAGCAGAGGAAGGCATCACCGAGGGGTCGCAATTTCCAGCACGTCTCTGCTTTTTCTTCCCAGACGATTGATTTTCCAATTTTCTCTCACTCACTTTCCCATTCGCTCTGTGACGGGATTTATGTTGGCAGTGCAAGCAGGCGACCGTATGGCGACCCAACTGTAGAAAGCGAACCTCTCTTTTACCCTGCCAGAGAGAGAGAGAGAGAGAGAGAGAGAGAGAGAGAGAGGGAGAAAACTAGATCTCATTTCTTCTGCATTGCACTAAAGTCGTGGAAAAAGTTGATCTCATCTTTACATTTGCGTGGCCAATTTATCTTGTTTTACCCCTCCTCCTACTCCTCCTCCTCCTTCTCCTCCTCCTTCTCTTCCTCCTCCTCCTCCTCCTCCTCCTCCTCCTCCTCCTCTTCATCCTCACTTCCCCTCATCAGCCCCGATTGAAGGCCAAATGAGGGGAAGATTCGAAGCCCGGCAAAGCAGCGAGGTTCCCACCAAGCAGTTTCAATTAGTCTCACACTGGTGGTCAGAAGAACTACCTGATTTGCTCCATCTTGACTTTTCCTCGCTTCCTTTTACAAATTTTTCTTTAGGTTTTCCTTTTGATGTCGTTCTGAGAGAGAGAGAGAGAGAGAGAGAGAGAGAGAGAGAGAGAGAGAGAGAGAGAGAGAGAGAGAGAGTGTGTGTGTGAGAGTATGATATTGACAAGTAGATCAAAAACACATCCTTCATTTTTATCATAATCGCTGTAGCTTTTGACCTTTCTGGAAAACTTTGATCTCTCAGTGGTCTTCTATGTTACGCTGCTCGGGGAGTGCTGAGTGCTGAGTGCTGAGCCTTTTGATCACTCCACCAGCGCCTTCGAGAATATTACTCGTTAGACGGATGATCATGAAGGGAAATAAAGAGCTAAGATAGACTGAGATGTGGAGGAAGAGGAGGAGGAGTAGGAGGAGGCGGAAGAAGACGAGATGTACGAGGAAGAGAAGATGGAGGAGAGGAAAGAGGAGGAGGAAGCTGAGAAGTTGGAGGTGCATGATTTCTTGATGGTGGAATAAGTGGAGGAGAGAGAGAGGGAGAGAGAGGTAGAGCAGGAGAGGGATAAAGTGGAGGAGAAATTAATGCTGGAAACTTGAGAGGAAATGTTTTAGGCATATTCTCTCTCTCTCTCTCTCTCTCTCTCTCTCTCTCTCTCTCTCTCTCTCTCTCTCTCTCTCTCTCTCTCTCTCTCTCTCTCTCTCTCTCTCTCTCTCTCTCTCTCTCTCTCTCTCTCTCTCTCTCTCTCTCTCTCTCTCTCTCTCTCTCTCTCTCTCTCTCTCTCTCGTCCTCGTCCTCGAAGAGCAATAGTAGCTGTAAAAAGTAGTAGTAGTAGTAGTAGTAGTAGTAGTAGTAGTAGTAGCAGAATGAACAGTAGTAGTTATTGTAGTTAGTGCAGTAAAGTAGTAGCAGTGCAGTAGTAGTAGTAGTAGTAGTAGTAGTAGTAGCAGTAGTTGTTGTTGTTGTTGTTAGCAGTAGTAGTTATTGTAGTAATAGTAGTAGTAATAGTAGTAGTAGTAGTAGTTGTAGTAGTAGTAGTAGTAGTTGTTGTTGTTGTTGTTGTTGTAGTAGTAGTAGTAGTAGTAGTAGTAGCATTATTATTATTATTATTATTATTAGTAGTAGTAGTAGTAGTAGAAGTAATGTTAGTAGTGATAGCGATAATCATTACAACGCTCGATCTGTGTAAAGTAGAAAAAAAAAAACTTTCTTAAAACCAGATCGTAATTGGAATCTCCGCAGCGCACCTGGTGAACCTCCTCCCATTTCCTCATATTACCTGTGTCACCTTCCGACCTTTTCACTTTTTGACAGGATCTCCCTCGCCCTTCACCATCCCACATTTGTCAGCTCGTCTCTTTTTTTTTTCTTTTTTTATATCTCTGTGGAACCTTGACCTGTGCATCATTTTTTGTTCTCTTTTATCTCCGTCAGGTAATTTAATGGGTTATATTTCCCATTCGTGAGATGCCTCTGGTTTTATGGTCCATTTGGTGTTATTTATACAACATCGTCATGTCGCCGCCATTTCTACGTGTGTTGGAGTTTTTATGTGTCTATTATAGCTTTTTATTGTCACCGTCTGTCGTGTTGTGTGTCTTGTTCAAAGTTGTTGCTTTGGGTTGTTGTTTTTTTTTTATTGCATGTGTGTGTGTGTGTGTGTGTGTGTGTGTGTGTGTGTGTGTGTGTGTGTGTGTGTGTGTGTGTGTGTGTGTGTGTGTGTGTGTTTGTGTGGAGATCGAAGAATAAACGTTGCTGTGTTTTATTGTTTTTTCTATTTTTTTCGCATTTCATCCTTTATTCTTTTCTTTTTATGTTATTTTTTCTGTGTCTCCTGTTATTTATTTTTACATTTTACATATTTTTTTTTTCACCCCCTTCTGGTGTCTTCCCCTGTGTGTCTGTTATAGTTATTCCTGGAATTCCCAAGTAATATTTGTATCTTATATTCCATTTTTCTGTGTGTTATTTTCCATGGCTATACATTTTCTGCCTTACTTTCACCTCAAATTATTCACGAGATCAATGAATTTTCTCTCAGATAGTACATAAATTCCACACCTCCCCTTGACTTCCTTTTTTTCGCTCAAATGTATTCAATATTTTAATTTCCCCAATGATTACAAATATTCTTGCCTGAAGTTCCAACCTTTCATATTTACCAGCACCCTTCCATTTATTTTCCCTTAGTACACAAATGGCAAGCTTCATTTTGGCTGCATTTTTCACACACACGTATTTCACATTTCTCTTGATAGTACGTTTGATTACATATTTTTATCAAAACTGTCTTTGACCTTGTTATATGAGGCTCACTCGTGCGTGGCTCTGAAATGGAGGGGAGGGTGAGGCCGCCCTTCAAAGCAGCAATATAACGCATTTCACTGACCACACGTTAATATATATACTGGAAAACCTCATCCCAGATTTTCCTAGAAATATATGAAAGCCTTACCTGTTGCTCCTAATACTATACCGGTCCCTGTGTGAGTCTGTGTTGGTGTCCTTGCGTGTTTGTGGCTCTCCAGTATAGCATCCCTCCCTCCTCTGATGCCCCGAGTGTTTTTTCTGTCCTCTGTACCCTCTCTTAACGTTTTGATGCGGAACTCGAGTTTGTGTTTAGATAGCCTTGGAAGTGGGCGGAGCAAGGGAGAGGGTGCGAGTGTTGACAAGTGAAGCAAGAGGGCGATGTGAGGGTGTTAGCAAGGGCACCGTCATAGTCGCCTCACTTTGCTATTATCACCATTATTACCGCGTCTTGACATGTTGTTATGGAGGATCAGAGAGTGATATGTTGGTGTTACCTTGTAGAATACTTTTATAGTGTTCCTTTATTAGTTTCATCATCATTACATCCTGTTTGTCTTAATATTTCACTGTTTTCATTAATCCTGAGTCATCCTTGTTACAGATATAGGAAAGTGGGAAAGTAAGACCACTGCTGTACTCTAGTCAAAAAAATATACACTGTAAAACTAAAAGTAATCATCTTCATCGCCACACTCTTCAAATATCACAGTAACCTTCACTACAGCCTCGAAACAAAACCTACAGCTGAAATAAGAGACATTTCTACTCATTACAATACCTTCCTCTCTTTTCCTCCCCGTCTCTCCCACTCTCCCTCTCTGCCTCTCTCTCCCAGTCCCTCTCCCTCTCTCTCCCTCTCCCTCTCCCCGGCCAAGGTAGCGTCTTGCCAGACACTAAGTAAATTCAAAGGCAAATGAGTACCGCGGAGTAGTACGTTGCTAGAATGTTATTGTGTTAATATTTTCCGCTGCCTTTAGTCCGTTCTCTTTGTTCCATCTCTCTCTCTCTCTCTCTCTCTCTCTCTCTCTCTCTCTCTCTCTCTCTCTCTCTCTCTCTCTCTCTCTCTCTCTCTCTCTCTCTCTCTCTCTCTCTCTCTCTCTCTCTCTCTCTCATTGTTCGATACTTATTACATTGTGTCTTTCTTCTCCCTTTTCTTGTCCCTCTTTGTTATGCATACCTGTCACGGAGTTTATCTAATGAATGACTTTTCTTTTCCTTGCCTTCAGCTTTTCTCATTGTTAGTTAATTATCATTTTGTTTTCAACTTCCTCTCTCTTGTGACTTTTTGTGTAAAACTGTTGTTTGAATTCTATTACTTGTTTTTCGTTTTAACAGCACCAGGAGGAGGAGAGGAGGAGGAGGAGGAGGAGGAGGAGGAAGAGGAGGAGTTTTCATAATGGTACAAGAGAAAGATGCGTCTGTCACGAACTTACGGTTGCAAATATATGTGTTAAAACGCACACTAACAAAACTGGAGCTAAAAAATATATTAAAAAAAATAGTGAATAGCACAGATACACGGACTGCGAAATTTATTGTTGATTATTTAACACGTCAGGTGAGACAAATACCGGGGGCTTAATTACCAGCATGGGAAAAAAAAGAGCTGAAAAAAAATTAGGCAGGTGTTCATACTTTCCCGGTGATAAAATGTAATGTAAAAATATTTGAACACACCGCTTTGATGCCTCGATGTTACGCAGCAGCTCTGAGAAGGCAGCTGCTAGAGGCGTGAAAGCGAAAACGATGAAGTTACAAACACGGGCAAGCAAATGAAACATCACATACAAGAGCGACGGGAAACACAACAACAGTCCATTACCGCTATGAATAATTCCGAGGCTCCGAAGCGAGGTGTTAGTCGAAGTAAAATTGAATAAAAAATGAGAAAGTAGTTTTTTCTGTGTGTGTGTGTGTGTGTGTGTGTGTGTGTGTGTGTGTGTGTGTGTGTGTGTGTGTGTGTGTGTGTGTGTGTGTATTGCGTTTCACAGTACTTTATTTCTTTGTTTCTGTGGTAGCGTGTGTGTGTGTGTGTGTGTGTGTGTGTGTGTGTGTGTGTGTGTGTGTGTGTGTATTTTGTGATGGATGGCGCCTATCCCTGACAATTATCGAAATGAAGGAAAAGCTGTAGGTAATAATTTGAGAGATATTATTAATCCTTTCTTTATTGAGACTGGGAGGGACTGAGAGGGATAGGGCTGTGGGAAGATGGGGAGTAGGAGTGTAAGAAAACTATACATAGTAGGATGAAATAAATATCAACACAATACATTTTCCTCACTTCTCTTTCACTAATGCATAGAAACAGTATCTCGTCACAATAATATGAGGAGCCGACCAGTGTTCATATCACGAAGAGACAGATGGATCTGAACACATGTCAATCTCCACCAATTTGTCGCGAGACTTTGGAGATCAAGAACCAACTGGCATACTAAAACAATAAAAAAAAGATGTGACTAAGATAAAAAAAGAAAGTTTAGCATATTTTTAAGCCTTAGAGTGAGACAAGTAATACTATAATCTCTCCGTCACCTGGAAATGAAATAGAGGAACGCAAGAACACAAAATAATAATGAGAAGACAAAAAGAAAAAGGACATGAGGAAAAAGAATACCTGGGTGTGTTAGAGGTGGGCCATTACGAGAACCACTCTCACCCCTCCGTCACAAACACCAGAGATGAAATACAGGAACACAATGAAACAAAGTAAGAATGACAATATTTAAAGACATAAAGAAAAAGAATAAGATGAAACAAATAACACATGACCACTCACCATTCCGTCACAAGCATGAAAACAAGAGGAAAAAAAAGACAAAAACACAAGAGAAAAACAAGAGGAATTCCATAACAAAGGAACGCAAACAAGGGAACGCAAACAAGGTAATCTCCAGCATGTTAATACTGCCAAGACAAGTAAAAACACAAAGGAAACGACATGAATTCCGTAACAGCGCAGTGGAAATGAGATGATGTCCGGATGACTTCTTACACACATTCGCCCATCATAGTTTGTAGTAATAACCTGTCAGTTTTGCAGGTCGCGTGTGGGAAAAGTACCGGTCTGCCGCCCTCTTCCCCAGACACACTCCAGTAATTAACAAATGTGCGTTAATGAAATGCGTCCGTCTCGTCTCGTCTCGTCTGGAATTAAGTATTAGTGTCACTGTGTTTTGTGTTGTACGTCTGCTATGAGAGAGAGAGAGAGAGAGAGAGAGAGAGAGAGAGAGAGAGAGAGAGAGAGAGAGAGAGAGAGTATTAAAAAGACAAGTCTATTTATTTTGTCACGAGATAAGCACCAACATTTCCAGGTTTGCTTCCGTACTTGTGATTGATGGATAGTGGGGGTGATGAAAGTCGTAGTAGTAGTAGTAGTAGTAGTAGTAGAAGAAGAAGTGGTAGTAGTAGTAGCAGTAGCAATTGCGTTTATTTTTATGTAGCACTCACAAAAAAACCCATATTTTATTACGCCACCATCATTAATTCATTAGCCTCCATAAAAACAAAATATATACAAGCATACATCACCAGAGAGAGAGAGAGAGAGAGAGAGAGAGAGAGAGAGAGTCACTTAATCAGCCAGTCAAACATAGTGGCATTCCCTTACTCACTCTATGCCCTTCCTTCTCCCTTCAACCTCTCCCTTTTCTTCTATTCCCCTTCTCTTTACCGATGATTCCTTATTAGCTTCCACTGTTTCCCCTATAATTTACTCCAGACGGGGATTCACTTCATTCCCTT
>NC_059299.1:6082479-6084979 GCF_017591435.1 Portunus trituberculatus
AGTAAACATCAGGTGTGTGGAAAAAAAATTACTATACGTGGAATATCTAAAAGCCTGAGTACTGCGACACAGAGAAGGGAGAGACAGAGAAGGGAGAGATTTTTATACTCCTTGCTTCTATTTAGGGAATGAAGAGGCGTTGGTCTGACAAAACCTGATTACGCGGAGGTTTGAAGGCGCAGCTTTAACGCCCGTAATATAATAACTAAGATAATGGGTAGTAAAGGAAGAAGTGGAGAGGAGGCAACAACGAAGACCTCGATTACCAGTGGAAGTAGATGATTTTTCACTGCAATGGTGGTGGGCGGGGGAGTCTGATGGCACCGGCTGATTACTGAAGCGCTCTTTGGTGGGAAGCGCTAATCTGAACACGACAATTGACTAATAAGCGGTATAGCGCAATGGTGTGTTGTAAACCTCGTACTTTGGGTAGTAATCGTATTTTAAGTAGATAAATGTGTGTGTGAGAGAGAGAGAGAGAGAGAGAGAGAGAGAGAGAGAGAGTGAGAGAGTCTGTGAGCATGTGTGTGTGTGTGTGTGTGTGTGTGTGTGTGTGTGTGTGTGTGTGTGTGTGTGTGTGTGTACGAGAACATTAATATCCCTTTATCCCTTACCTGTCGATATAATAAATGTACCTGAAAGAGCAAAATGGTGTAGGGTAACCAAACCAGCGCCACTGAATAGAACAACAAAGGAGTGCGCCAAAGGAGATCAGATTAAGAGTCTAATTAGATTTCTTTCTATTCAGACAAAGATAGTGGCATGGAGAGAGGGAGGGAGAGCAACACTGATTAGAGCCCCGTGGTAAACCGTGAGAGGCGTAACGACACGGTAAAATTAGACCAAGGAAGAGACACGAGGTATGAAAAGAAGCCGCGGTGCTCGTGGTGTGACGCGCACATCACAATTTACGAATGAAAGTTGCGCCGAATAATTAAAAAGTTCACGTTTTAAACCCAAAAGCGCTGCAAAACGTGTCCATTACGTGTTGGCGGCGAGGGAACCTTGAGCCTTGGCCGTGAGAGGGAAGAAGAATGAAAGAAAAAATAGAGAATAGAGGAATGAACGTAACAAGAAGGCAAAGCAAAAGGAAAACAAAGGAAAAATTAGAAAAAAATATAATGGAAGAAGAGAAACCCCAATAAAGATTAGAAACAAAAGAGAAAGAAAGATAGAGCGAGAAAGAAACAGAGGAATAGAAGTAGAAAGACACAGAAGGAAAGGAAGAAAGAGTGATAGAGAAAACAGAAAGCCATAAAAAGAAAAGAAAGAAAGAAATAGAAGAAATAGATTTGAAAAGAAAGGATAAATCAGAAAGGCTGAAGGAAAAGAAGAGGAAGACAGAACAAGAAAGAATAAAGATAGGAATGGAAGCAAGGAAGAAACAGTAAAACAAAACAAAGAAAAGAAGAAAAGAATACAAAAAAACAATCGCTATAAAAACAAAACAAAACAAAAAGAGAAAATCTGGAAAAACAACCTTTAAAGCAAACACACGAAATATATAGAAAAAGCAAATCAAATAAGAAAAATCCCATGACGCGGAGACCATTCCCACATTTTTCACCCCTCGTAAGATTGTCAGAGGCGAGTGTCAGTGTCTTAAGGGGCTGCGTGGGGCTCGAGTACTGGTAGTGGTTTATGACAGCGGTAAAATTGCATCCCCGCGACTCACCATTGTTTACTTCGCGCTGGTTGGAGTCAAGGATCATCGCCATCACTCAAGCGGACCCTGTCTTGTACTGCACCTCGCTTATTGCGCCTCTGGGAGTCTTATGACTGTAGTGAGTGTGATGTACTGCCGTGGTGGTGTGTGGGTTACTAGTGGTGTTTTCATGCACATATATATACACGTAATAGTGTATATTTCTCTCTCTCTCTCTCTCTCTCTCTCTCTCTCTCTCTCTCTCTCTCTCTCTCTCTCTCTCTCTCTCTCTCTCTCTCTCTCTCTCTCTCTCTCTCTCTCTCTCTCTCTCTCTCTCTCTCTCTCTCTCTCTCTCTCTCTCTCTCTCTCTCTCTCTCTCTCTCTCTCTCTCTCTCTCTCTCTCTCTCTCTCTCTCTCTCTCTCACACACACACACACACACACACACACACACACACACACACACACACACACACACACACACACACACACACACACACACACACACACACACACACACACACACACACACACACAGTTCCAGACGCCAGAGTCCTTTTATGAATATGTATGTATGTTTGTTCTTTTCTCTTGCTTTTGCTTTTGCCCATTTTCTTATTTAATCATTCTCTTACTTTCTATGTATATATATGCTTGTAGTTTTGTATGTATGTATATATGTATGTATGTATGTATGTATGTATGTCTGGTGGTCTTGTTTTATGTAGTAGCAGCAAATTTTTGAAGGACGCTTTACCATTACGTTCTATTCATTGTAGTAATCTTTCTCCCCTTCATGTATATTTATTGTCAATCATCTCACTTCCTCTTCGATTATCTCTCTCTCTCTCTCTCT
>NC_059299.1:6089979-6092479 GCF_017591435.1 Portunus trituberculatus
TTGTAGGTCTTCGTATTTTTGAGAGATAGAGAGAGAGAGAGAGAGAGAGAGAGAGAGAGAGAGAGAGAGAGAGAGAGAGAGAGAGAGAGAGAGAGAGAGAGAGAGAGAGAGAGAGAGAGTTAACTTCTCACTAATGGAAAAGAGATTGAAGGATTTCTGCTCTGCTCTCATTTCTTCTTCGTCTCTCTCTCTCTCTCTCTCTCTCTCTCTCTCTCTCTCTCTCTCTCTCTCTCTCTCTCTCTCTCTCTCTCTCATCGTAAAATAAAACGCAATATAATCTTTTTTTAGTTGGAAAAATTCCCCGATTAAGTTTTTTTCTAATAATTTTTACAGACAGTGAAAATTGAAACTATTCTGCATCATTATCCACATTCTCAATAAAAGAAAATAGACGAATAAAAGAAGAAAAATGCATGTAATTTTTTGCTACACTGTATGGGGAAATTTATCTTAAGCGAAAAGATAAAAAAAACTAACAACACAATTTATTATCACGGTATTATCTCTTTTTCCTTCATTTTTCCCCATTATTTTCCCATTTCCACTGGAGTTTTTACCAGGTCCAGCAACGTCCGTAGAATTATTGACGATGGTAATTAAGAGTATACTCCAACGCACTAATTAATATTCACGAAAAGGTTCATTAATATTTTCTTTACGGTTGTTTTTTCCATCGAGAGAAGCTATCCATCAGAATCATTATTGCTGCAGCGAGACGGGACGAGCATCCGCGGCAGGTTGTGCGTCTGATTACTCATGCAGAGAAAAAGAGAGAGAGAGAGAGAGAGAGAGAGAGAGAGAGAGAGAGAGAGAGAGAGAGAGAGAGAGAGAGAGAGAGAGACAGACAGACAGACAGACAGACAGACAGACAGACAGAGAGGTTTTAACAAAATTATACGAAATGATAGAAACACTGAATTTCAACACTACTGACGCATTTAAATCTAGATACGAAATTCACGCAAAAATACCACTTCTGCTTTGAGTAAATAAGAGCAGATTATTATTTCACCTCTGTCACTCTTACTCTCATATCCCCGTTAATATGATCCCAAACTCATTCAGACACCATTTCCCAGTTGATTAGGGAGGGCAGAGTAACTTTCCACCTTACTACTGTAGTCTTACTGCCTACAAGACACTCACTTATAGTCGGCAATTTATTGGAATATGTCATCAAGTACTTTCTAAACACTACACACAGTCTCTCAGGAAAGCCATCACCTTGAGCACATTAGCGAAGAGACGAGACACTGCAGGACGGAGACTAAAGCTGCGAGGCGAGACAGTTTTACTTTTACTCTCCCCGGCTCAGTTGCCAAGACGCTGCTCACACCACACACCATGTCCAGGAATTTCAACACCTGGGAGGCTGCGGAGGAAAACATTTGTGGCAGCTTGGGCGACAGATCCAGGTCACCACAAGGACGGTTTTGGTGAGAATTCCAGCGGCACTGTCCTTGACGCAGTACAGAACTTGCCACCGCCTGAGGCTCTTTGTGGACACTTGAGGGAGGCACAGGCACAAGTTCCCGGAGTCCCCGCCCAAAAGTTGTGTAAATATGTCGAAAGCTACAATGGTTGCCTGGCGGGTGAACGGTACGAATGGAAGAAATTAATAGGAAGAAATTGACTGGAAATGTACTATGAATGAAACGTATTGTCTTCATACGTTATCCCTTGCGATATTGAAATTTACTGGAGGAAACACAAGCCTATAAAGGATGAGTTGTTCAGGACATATCGAAGGGAATGAAGTATATGTTAAAAAGCTTCCACATTACTTTCTACATTCGCCTATCTCTGCACCATAGACTCCTTTCCTAATTCTAATGACTTCCTGAAGATATTGACCAATGATGCACTAGTAACATAACTGCAGTCTTTCAGTAATGTGAGATATGTTTCATTTAGTCCGGCTTCTTTACACTTTACCAGGCAATGAATTAGACAAAACAACTCAGGTCAAACACGAGAAACAACAGTGGCTAAGAGGTGAGGAACTGCCTACGAGAGTTTCTTTTTTCTCGCCTCTCCTCGACACCACCTTTAATCCAGCGACTTGAGAACGAGGCCACTTACCTTGTCTTGCCTCACGCGCGGAGAGAGGAAGCGGAAGACGAGCAACGAGTGACAGGAAGAGCAAAGTTGTGGCGAGGCAAGACAAAGGTAGTGAAGCAGAATATGGAATTGGACAAGAGGAGTGAGATGCGATACACAGATTAATCTCGGTACCTTAGAGAGAGAGAGACAGAGGGAAGGAGATGAAGACTCTTGTATACCCAGACATCCTATAGTGCTGACAAGACTGATACATTTAAGACTGATAGTATCTTACACTCTCACAATCTCTTGATCCGATCCTGACACTGAGTGGTGAACGCTGCATGCAAAGCGAAGAGGGGAAAAAAAGAGTGAAAAACAGGGTGAGCTTCAGAGAGAAAGAGAGAGAGAGACAGAGAATCGCGTGAGAAATGCCTTTCAAGTAACTGCGTGGACA